>NW_001854152.1:11691-22728 GCF_000209125.1 Entamoeba dispar SAW760
ATATCTCGTTTTCGTGAACATTAATCAAAAGTTTTTGTTGTTATAAAAAAGGTGTCTTTATAAATAAAATATGAGTTTTGATATATTTTTATATTCTTTAAATTAAAATATATCATAAATGCAAATTTTATCTTTTATGTAAACTTTCTGAATATAAAAAATGAATATTTTAACTTTAGTGACTTAAATAATAAATAAATTTAATAATATCTAATTAATAAATGACACAGTCTCTATGAAGTGGTAGAGAATTCATTAACATTATAAACAACAAAACTTTTTCATTTTCAATTAACAAAAATTACATAAAAACAAAATAAAAATTCTTGTTATTAATTCTTGTTAGCATCAATTCTTTTTGTTTTTAGGTAATTCATTTCTGATTGAGTGATATTAAAATGATAATTAAATTGAAATAGTAAAATAACTAAAGATTGATACGTAAAAAGTGATGACAATTTTTAGGTTGTTTAAAACAATTTCGATATGCATAACATAGAATATTGTAGTATCAGAAGTATGTACTGGCAATGTTAATACAAATTATGATACTACAAAAAAGAAATAGATATACTGATTGTGAGTTTTATTTATTTTTTTGTGATAGTTATATATAAAGACATCCTCAGATGAGGGAATTATTGGATAACTGACAAGAAGAAAGAAACTGTGAGAAGTTTTTCATTGAGTCAATAAAAATCACTGAAATAAAAAAATAAATTTGTTGTTACAAATCAAATCTCTTCAGATTATAGTATTATATTGGTTTGTGATTACTATCTAAAAAAAGGAAATATAGAAGTGGAGTAGAATTAAATGATTAGTAGACAAGAATAATGTCGATGGAATTAAATTTAAGAAACAAAAGAAAGAATAACATAAGTAACTTGGTTCCTTTCTCAGAATTAAAAAACTAAAAAGTGAAAAAAACTTGTTAATAACTAGTTAACGGTTATATGTTTCAGATAATATTTATTTCTTTTATTGGATTTCCATTATTAGTACTAAGCCAAACGTGTAGTGGAACAGGTTGTCTAAAATGTATTGCTAGTGAAACGTGTTCGTCATGTAAAGACTTATATGACCCTACAGATAATAGTTGTTCTACTTGTATTTCAGTAAATCCATATCAGGCTATAACACCAACAAATAGATTAGTTGTTTTAGAAAATGGAATTTGTACGGACAAAACAAACCAAGTAAGAAAAGACTTTTCAGATATGCAAACAATTACACCTAATAATCAACCAATAACTTTACAATTTTCTACATCAACTCAATATTCTATTGGACCTTGTTCTTTTCCTTTAAATAAACAAATCCAATACAGAGGATCATATTGGATTAAAATTGACTTATCTTCTATAAAGAGTACAGGTTCTCATGGAATATTTAGCTTTATAACCCCATCAGATGGTCCTGTTGTTGCATTTGACCTTACACCAGATTCACCTACAACAACTGACAAAAAGTGTTATGCTCGACAAGAAATTCAACCAGGAGGTGGAAAGTTAATTGTTCCATTATCTAAAACAGAATATTATGCATTTGTCTCTATTGAAGATTTAACTACTTTTGATGTGACTATTTCATTAGGGTATACTGATGATTATATTAGTAATCAACTTGAATTAACTCAACAAGAGATTTCTCAATTATATATTTCTAATTCATCAATATTAAAGACTTTTATGATATCCTCATCTGGTGTATATATTAATCCTATTTGTGCACCAACAAAGTTAATGAAAGGATCATTCTTTACTGTTGATTTTGAAGGGAGTTATAGTCTTCTTATTGACACTACAACACAAAACAGATATTGTTATCTTATGGAATATACTACTGAAACTGATTCTACTCAAAAATGTGTTGATTTTTGGGTTGGTGATTGGTGGGGTATTTGGTCTACAAGTGCCTATTTAGAGCAAGGTCTTCGTGTTAGAATTAATGGAGAAGGTAGTAAAAAAAGATATTTCTTTTTAGGTACTATTGATCATTCAATTGATATTGATGTTAGATTTTCTACTATTTGTCCAAATCAGTGTTATGAGTCACAAGGTAATGGCAAATGTTCTGTAAGAAGTGGAGTATGTGTATGTAATGATCAATATGGTGCAGATGATTGCAGAAAGTTGTGTTATTATAATGGTAAATTTTATAATGGAAATGCAACAGTTAATGGAGATGATATGTGTTATTTTGGAAGTGTAGGATGTGACTATGATTGTAAATGTAAAGAATCCACTTTAGAAGATCATTATTGTGTTAGTTCTGTATGTAAAAATAAAGATTTCAATGACGATTCAGTCCTATGTATTTATAATACAAGTAATTGTCTTCCTAATTGTGTATGTGCTGAGGGTTATGTTGTTACAAGTGATCATAAATGTAGAATTAAGACATGTGGTAATTTAATATTAAATGAAGGAGAAGAGTGTGATGGTGGAACGAATTGTGATGACTATTGTCAATGCGTTGAAGGCTATGAAATTGATACTGTTAATATTGGGTCATGTAGATCTAAACCAATAGGATGGTGGGTTTGGTTATTAATAGCTCTTGGGATTGTATTTATTTTTATTTGTTCTATTGTAATGATTTTCTTATTAATCCGATTTACAAAAGGGCATAAGATTGATTTAAACGTTTTTAAGACACAACAACCATCATACCATTATGATATCACACGATCTGTTCTGACAGAACCAAGTAAATCTTCACGTTATTCTATTGATCCGTTATCCCTTGATTATGGAAATGTAAACGTTCCTACAACTGTGTTTGATACTAGGTACGAAGACATTGAAATAAAAAATTATTCAAAGAATAAGTATCTGATGGTTATTGTTCACACCCCAAATAATCCAAAATACGTTTTCCATTTTGACACACAAGTAACAATATTAAGACCACGTCAATCAACTACAATCACCTCATATATGACTTTACATTGTACTACAAAAATTATGGGAATGAAAATACCATATACAGTATGGTTCAGCAAACATAGTAAAACATTATTAAAAATTGCTAGTCTGTTAAAAGACAAAACATTTGAAGTATGGACTGATGAAGACAAAGAAGAACTTGAACGATTAATGAAAGATGTTCCTCGAAAGTACCGTTATTGTTTTGAAATTAAAACTGCAGCTGCATCATCTACTCATATAGATATGGATGAACTACACCTTAGGGAACAACCAATTGCTGAAGGAGCATCAGGAACGGTTTATGTAGGTAAATATAAAAGTATTACTGTAGCAGTAAAAAAATTTAGATGGGAAAATTTATCAGCAGATGATAGAGATGCACTAAAAAAAGATGTTATTCATGAATGTGAATTAATGAGTAAATTACGTAATCCATATATTGCTAATTATATGGGATCAGTTACTTATATTCCACAAATCTCAATGGTTATTCAATATTTCCAATTAGGGTCATTAGGTGATTACATTCGTCATGAAAAACCTGAAGATGTTGTATTACCTTATAAATTGAAAATGAGAATGCTTCTTGATTGTGCTAAAGGAATGGTATTTTTACATGAGAATAAAATTGTACATCTTGACCTTAAACCTGATAATTTATTAGTTAATTCTTTATATGCCGAATCAAGTAGTTGTGTTGTAAAAATTACTGACTTTGGTACTTCAAGAATTATTAAAAAGAAGAGTTCTTGTGATAACGAAAATAAAGGTCTTGGTACCCCATTATATCTTTCACCTGAAGCATACGATGATGTTTATTCTTTTGAAGGTGATGTATTTTCTTTTGCTGTTATGGCATGGGAATTATTTTATGCAACTGAGCCATATAAAGAATGTAAGTCCTTGTTTGAAATTAAAGATTTTGTAAAGAGTGGAAAACGACTTCCATTTGATAACACTATCCCTACTTGCTTGAAAACTCTTATTGATGAATGTTGGAAACAAAAACCAGATGAACGACCTAAGTTTGGAGATATTTGTAAAGAAATGTACAAAATAGTAGGAGATGCTCCTAATCATCCTGAATTTGATGCTAATGTTTCAATGGAAAGAATCGAAGAAATAATCAATGAAAAATCTGCACGTGTTAATGAATTACTTGCAGACCAAGACACTGACTAAGCACTACATCTAAATACGCATTGTCTCTTTTTTTAGTACAACATTTTTTTTGTAATTCTCAACAAAAACAATGCAAAGGATAATCTTAAAATTTATTTTAAGTATTCACAGTGAAAATAATACTATTAGTTTTTGTAAAGATTTCATTATTTTGTAATAAAAATTAATATCACTTAATCACATAAAAAAAGTATATTTGAAATGAATATTCTTTCTTCTTTCAGTTTAAAATAAGAAAATAACAATATCTTCAAAAAAATAAATCGATATAGTTATTATGAATTCTTAACAATAAGATATTCTAGAGAAACTTACTGATATATATTAAAAACAAATAATTAATTAACTATAAGTTTACTGTAAATACTAATAAATATCTTTTTAATTTTAAGAAGTATTTGATAACACTATTTAATAGACGTGTCAAAGAGAAAAAAATCTTTTAGTCTTAAGATAAGATATAAGATTTTCCAGAAAATCTTCTTTTTCTTTCTTTCAACAAAAATGAAAAGGTATCACCATAATTAAAACTTTAAAATAGTTAATACCTTTAATGAATAACAATATTTTATTAAATGAGCTTTAACTTTTTAGTGGTCTCTCTATGTATTTTTGAAAGTAATAGGTGGTGCTCTATGTATTTTTATAACTGATTAGGATATACGATAGATATTTAGAAATTTATATTAACCAGAGAAGATATTGTGTTTAAAAAAATAAATAGAAGGAAATATTAACCATGTAAAATAAAACCATTAAAATTGAAACTCTTTTCTTTATTAATAACAGAATTCTAATTAATAAAGAATCTAAATTACTAAATCTTTGTAAGTCTTATAATTAAATAAATTATTAGTATTAGAGAAATAATTTCTTTGATGTCAAAATATTAAACAGATGAAGTGCTAAATGAATGGAGTTAAATTGTTTGATAAACTATAGTTGATTTAATTCTATCTTGAGGAACTGAGTATTGAAGAGTTGAGAGTAATGAACCAGTATCAAGAGACCAAACAAAACTTCTTCCATCTGCATAAGAAAATAACATAACACATAATGGATAAAAATACTCAACAGAAATAATTTGAGATGGTAATGGTGGAGAATAAATAACTTTTTTATTATATAAATGATCATAAATTAATACTGATCCTTGATCATCAACTGTTAAAGTTAAATAACGATGAGTATCAGGAAGTGCTGATATGCTTTTTATTTTAGCCAATTGATTACGAGTAATAACAGTTTGAGAACAACTTGGAAATTCAATTGAAATAACATTTCCGTCAACACATCCAACAACTACATACATTGGAAAATCACCAATTAATATTGAAGCAGAAATATTACTTTGAATTTTTATTTCATTTTTGTCCCCTTCTTTAGGTTTAAAACAAACCACATTCCTTTCAATAAAAATTGTTCCATTTGGTGTTTTATAGTTAAATGACATTCAATTAATTCTTTTTTAAGTTTGATCTTTTTAATAAAAAAATATGAAAATAAATCAATAATTTGTTGAATTAAAATATTTTAAGCATATTTCTCAAAATACTTTTATAATATCATTTAATTTGTATATACATTATATTGATTTATTATTTTTTTGTATTTAATTTTTTTGTGAATTTAGTATTCTTATTTATTATTTACTGAACAAACTTATTTCCTCGTATTTAAACAACAAAAATAAATGCTTTCTTTTTAAAGTGAGACTTTGTTTTTATTTAATTGAACTATCACAAATTATCTTACATTATATTTATAATTCTTTTATTGAGTTATTAGAGAGACTCAATGATAATAAAAAAGAAAAAAAAATCCATATAAAATTGAAATTTTAATTTAGTATTTTAAAAATTAAAATTTTATTATAAAAACTCTTTTAAAAACACAATAATACTTTACCATAAAAAACAAATAATTAAAGTAATTATTTAAAAAATAAAATTATATCACCTTTTTCAATCTGACTAATTTCATTAATTAGTTCAATAAAAAAATTATTCAAATTTGTAATTTTTTTGTTTTGTCAATTTCAGTTTTAATAAAACTGTCTTCTCAAAGATACTGTTTTTGTGACCAAAACTTCATTTTAATTGACTAAACTATTGAATTGTGTTAAACCCTCGTTATAATGTTTTAGGATTACTAAATCAGAAATTTTTTAGAATAAAACTTTTAGTACTATTGGTGTGTCTTATTTTTTTATAATAACATTAGTTGGAAGTGTTAGCCTACATACATTAAGAGTTTTATCATTTTGTTTCCTCTTGTGTCGGTGTAAAAACATTGTGTTTAGAAAGTTACTTTGTAACGACTTTTAGATAACTAAAACTAATTAGTACAAATTCAAAATTAATTGTCATCACATCACTTAAAAGATTTGAATATTTTTCTGTTCTTCGCACTTAAAATATAGTAGCTAATAATTAATTTACTATTTCCTCCTATAACCTCTCTTCTTAAAGCATATCAACTTTGGTGTTTACTGTTATTTTATCACCACCTCTCATTTATCCTCATGAATAATTTAAGACATTAACAAACAGTATATAAATTAGGTAGAACTATTAGACGAAAGTACTTATCAATAATATAATGTTTTATAACCAATAAACTTATTCAATTCATGAATTGATGTATTGGACATATCTTACATTATCTAATTCGTCAATACAATACATTCATAATGTTTGACTATATGACTAATTAAATTAAACACAACAATTCTACAAGTTAGTCCTTGATATTTTAACTAATTTTCAACAGAAATGAATTAATTAAATTGGTTATGGTAATAATTTATAAATTTCATTAGTTATTTGCACTTTATGTTCCTTCTTTACTAAGACCACTGAGACATCAATTAGATTTCCAAAATCATTTTGCAATAATTTATAAGAACTTCTAAATGGTAATATACAAAAACAATCATTTATTGATGTTTTTACTATTTCTATTTGACTAAGTAATGTACGCATTTAATGAATCAATTAAGAGCCCTTTTCCATTAAAACTAAAAGATTAAGACAAAGTACTGTAATTTTTTATTGTACACTTTTTGTATCAGTGCTAAGAACAAATCTTTTAAGCCCATTTAAACCAAATTGAGTTGGAACTTTATTACTTCAACTTCCACATTTTAAAGGATTTTATTTTTATGTTAATACAGAACCACATCTCACTAAAAAACATCTCTTGAGATTATTGCAATGAACTATTCATCAAAACTGGCACTAAAAACAATGTCTTTATTATTTTGAAATTTATTTTTATTAATTTGTGAGATTGAAGTCTGAATGATGAACAAAATCTGAAATATTAGATTCAATGATTATTAATTTAAAAAATCTTAAAAATTAAAAGGAAAAGACTCATCATAAATTTTTCCTTTTTAGAACTTGTTTTTTAGAAATTTATGAGTCTAACTACATTACACAATGCAATACAATATACTGCATTTGATGTATTATCATCAATTCTTAATTTAATGAAAGCAGATCCATTGTATGATTTATTACAATTAAATCAAGCGTACTCTAGTCAAGATCAAGAATATGAAAAAAATGAATTTTATGGAGATTCATATCTTGAAGAACGAGCATCTTCTTTAGTACTAAAATTTCTAAGAAAATATGAACAAATACCTTTTGAGATGTATAGTGGATTAAGAATCCACACAGTTAAAAATCAAACTTTAGGAGAAATTTTTGACCTTTTACATTTGGGAGATACAAAAACATTTGAAAAGAAAAAGAAAGGAGATTTAGTTGAAAGTTTAATTGGTGGTTGTGTATTATTATCACAAAGAGAAAATGCAACACTATTTTTATTATTTGCTCATGCATTGATTGATTATATTTTTTATCATTCTTCTTATATATATTTTAATACTAATCCTCCAAAATTTGTTAAAGAAGAAATTATTGCTGATATTCAAAATTGGTTTAAAGATAAACTGTTTTATTATAGAAGTTCATTAGAAAAATATCGAACTGATCCTACAAATTTTTATTTAGAAGAACAACACGTTTCTGTTGATCTATTTGATGACAAAGAAGAAGTTGATACTAATAATATTGATTACATATTAAGCAGTTCTGATCCACTTGATTTTGGAATACCTGAACCATCTTTTAATATCGCTACATCTCCTTCTTGGAATTCATCTTTTCAACCTTCACAATAAGAAGAATCAAATGAAGAAATAAATATGTACATGAACAATTCAATTTACTATTTCATTTTTGTGAATTTCTTTTTTTTAGTTTTTTCAGGTATAAAAACAAAAACAAGAAGGTGATGAAACAAAAATCAAAAGATAAAATATTAAATAAATAAAAGAGTAATAGTATAAATATAATAAAATGATAAGTTATTTGGTAAATAATGAAGTGCAAACTAGTTTTGTGAAAACAAAAACACAGAGAAAAAACCCTGAGAAAAGCAGTAAAAAGATGAAAAGAATAATGTATTGTTATTAATAAAAAAAAAAGAAGTAAAAAAAACTAAGAAAACAGGTAAATATGTTTGTCTCACCTGCATTAGTTATTCCACCAAATAATGAAATCTTCAAAGAGGATACATTAAACAATGCTATAAACAATAATTCTAATTTATCAGATGAAAAAAGAACAGTACTAAGTTTATATCTTAGACAAGCTCCAGAAGAACGAGCAAGAATAATGAATGAAGTAGATTTAAAATCATTAATAGAAATTTTCTATATTTTATTAAATCAATCAGAACATCCTGGTGTTATTGAAAATACAACGTTATTATTTGATGATTTTATTAATGCTGATATCAATAGAATTCCATTAATTAGTGAAATTGATATTCAATTAACTATTGAATTATGTACTCGTTTAATTAGACAAATGAAAACAGAAAGTCTTACTATTCTTAAAGCTAGTATTGAAGTTTTTACTATTCTTACTACTTATTGTGGTACTTTTAATGATTTTGTATCAATAATGGGTGATTATTTTCAAGTTATTCGTGAAATTTATTCAATTGCTAATCCAACCCGTTCTACTTATCAACCACTTCATTTATTTAATTGGTCCTTATATATTTTATTAAATAAACAACCATATAGGAAAGTATTTAGTAAAGAAATTCCATTAAATTTCTTATTAGAAGTTCATGATAAAATTGTTGCTACTCAAGACAATGAACTTCTTTATAGTCTGTTTCATATTGTTTGGTTACAGTCATTTGATGAAAAATTAGTCGAACATGATTTCCCTGAGAATTTTATTCAAATATTTGCAAATGTGTTATTAAAAATTAAAATAGAGAAATTAATTAGAATAGTTCTCTTAATTATTCATAATCTTCTAAATGTTGATTGGTATGTTCGTTTATTAGTACAACATGAATTTAATTTAATTATTCCTATGTTATTAAGTCGTACATTCTCTGATAGTGATATTGTTGAAATGTTACAAGAAATTAATGAAATAGTAGAAAAAAAAGTAACTGAAACTTCTAGTATGGAATGTTATATGGATGAATTAAAATCTGGAAGAATGAGATGGAGCCCAATGCATCGTTCAGAACAATTTTGGACTGAAAATGTTACTCATTTTGAACTTGAAAATTGGGCTTTAGTAAGAAAATTAAAAGGCGTTATTAATGATAAATCTGCTGATCCTGTTTGTGTTTCTGTTGCTTGTTTTGATTTAGGAGAAGTTGCTCGTTATCATCCTCTTGGAAGAAAAATAATGAATGACTTAGGTATTAAATTAGATTTATTACAATTAACTAGTTCTGAACAACCAGATGTGAAAAAGAATGCAATTTATGCTGTCCAAAAAATTATGTTACACCACTGGGATTTGGTTCAAACTGACTAAAAAACATTTTTATTTAAAACAACTTTCACATTAATTTAAAAAGTTAGTTAATAAAGATAATTTTTTTTTATTATTGTAAATCAAATTTTATAAAATGTTTTATTTACTGAAATATTCTTTATTTTATTTTTTTTTGAATTTCTTTTTATAGTTTTAAATAAAAAGGTTTAAATGTGTTCTTACTTATTATTCTCTCATTTAGAAATTGATTTTCCATTACGTTATGCTAATTAAACTACTTTATTAGTAGTTTAATTAATAATATCAAAAAAATCCATATCATTTTATAAAAGCACTAATTTAGAAAATAAAAATAAAGTCTAAATATAATTAAATAGAATAGCCACAATAATAATGAATCAATAGTACAAAAAATAAACTTCTCTCAACACAATATTTTCTTTGTATTATAGTGTATATTTTATATTATTTTAGTAATCAAAATAAAGCATTATGAACAAAGATTTAATAAAGGAGCTCTTTAAATATATGAAGAAATAAAATAAGTAATCTAAAGAAATAAAGAAAAGAAAACAGTGAAATAAAAATAGAAAAAAAAAAGATTTTTTTTAAAAATGGTATAAACTTAAAATCAAGATGAGTTCAACGGTGGAAAGAAATGAAAAAGGGGAGATTGTTCGAACGACATCAGCAGTACTTTCTATTAAACATAGTCCAAGTGATCTGTATTCATGTGAAGATTATGGGTATGAAAGTAATATAGAAGAGGTTGAAGAAGATATTGAAGAAGAAAGTTTTACTGATGAAATTTCAGATACAGAAGAAGACGACGATGAAGATGAATTAATTGAAAGAAATAAAGAATTGATTCAAATGGTTGAAGAACTTATGAAACGAACACGTGAAGTTCAGTCTATGTATTATAAGGAAAAAGAAAGAAAAGAAGTGGTATTAAAAGAACTTGAAAAAGAGAAACAAGCAGGAGAAATATTGAGAAAAAAGATTGAAGAATTTGATGAATTAATTCAAACAACGAAAGCGGTTTCATCAGAGAATGAAAAGTTATTAGTAGAATTGGATTTAGAAAAGAAACAACA
>NW_001854152.1:22828-25231 GCF_000209125.1 Entamoeba dispar SAW760
AAAAATGTTGATGGGAGATTTTTTTGTGTTATGGAGTTGACTGTTATAAATGAAGAGGTGTTTCAAAGCAGATTATTAAGAGATCTTGACCAAGAATATTCACATCTAAGAAGTGAAAATCAACGTATGTTAGAAGAAGTATGCAAAATAAAGTTATCTCTTGAAGGAAAAAAAAATATTGAAAAAGAGTTTGAAGATGCTAAGAAAAGAATTGAAGAATTAGAACAAATCATTAAAGAACTTAACTTGAGAAATCAAACAAGTAGTATTAGTGAAGACAATAAAGTTACTCGTAAATCAATGCTTAAATTAAAGAAAATGATGTCTTCTGTAATGGAAAATACTGCCCCTCTTATTAATATTGGTTCCGTTCAACCAACTAAACAACCTGAACATTGTCTAAGAAATACTATTAATGGAAGACATTCAGTAATGTGTCAACCAATGAACCAAATGATTAAAACAGGGTTTGATCGTAGTTCTATAAGAAGGTCGGAAGCAAGCAGATTTTTAGGTACTCAAAAGAAAAGCCAAGATAAGGGTATTACATTGGTCGAACAAGAAAATATTGAAAACTTTATATTAAATCAAAATAAACTTTCTCCAATTAAATTAGGTACTAACGATGATAAGAAAAAAGAAGAACAAAATCATAGTATTAATGAATGTAATCAAAAGATGCAAATAAATGAAGAGTTTAATCAAGTTACAACAACTCAACTTCAAAATAAACCTGAAAAAGAAATTCAAAAAGAAAGAGTATTTGGATGTGGTAAAATTATAACGGTAGTTGTCCTTCTTGCTATGGCTTGTTTTATTTCACTGGTTTTATCAGTTGATTGAATGATTATTATTTTTGATTATAATATTTATTTTAGTTAGAAAGATTCTAATGCACAATGAGTCAATTATCAATAATTTTTATATCCATTTTACTTATTAAAGGTCTTCTTTCATTTCTTATGTTTGGTAATCCTTGAGAAATAAACAAATCAGGTTGTGAATTTGGGACAATGATTTTATGAAATTTTAAATTAGGGTAATCTTTTTGGTTCAATGGAAAAGAAATAGGAGGAATTAATTGAAGGTACTTGATAAGTTTAGGCACAGAACTCCAATTAACCAATTTACAAGATTTGAAATACATCCCTTCAAGAAGACTTTCATTTGGATTTTGAATAGTCACTATTGAAGAAAAACAATATAATTCTTTTAACTTAGATGGTACGATTATTGTGACATTTGATGAATTTGATATTCCTAAGATATTGAGAAGAGAAAGGTTTTTTAAGTTAAGAAGTTCATTGTTTGAATAATTTTTGATAGAGAGATAGGTTATTGTAGTTGGAATTTTTGTTATATCAATACCAGAATCATTTGATAATTGTTGTAATTGCATTTTATTATGAAAAATAAATCCTTTGAAAGGAGTTTCTTCCATATTCTTCATTCCAAGTATTTGTAATGAGACAAGTGAACTTGGAAGAAAACAAGATTTAGTTTTACAATTTCTACAAATGATTGATGTCAAAGAAGATGGGAGGTCAGTTGAATTTAGTCCAATCCTACATTGAGATAATCTCATTTTATTTAATCTTGTTAGTACTGTTAAAATATTCGTAACACTACAGTTTGTAAGGTGCATTGCTTTCATGTTTTTCAATTTAGTCAGTTCAGAAGGAAGTTTGTCATCAATATCAGTAATAAGTTTTAAAGTATTAACACAATTATTATCGGGAATAGTCCAATGAGGAACATTTTCAAGTTTAAGACCTATAATATATGAAGGAATTATAATAGATTCTGCGACATCAGATAAATATAAATAAATTATAGAATTAGGAATATTTTTTAGAGAACAACCATCATATATTTTTAGTGAAGAAGGATAATAGTATTGTTGTTTTGGTTTAAATTGTTGTCTTATTTGTATAATATTAGTAAATGATGATAGATCAACAATTTTTTCATTTTCATTATAGAGCCAAGACAACTCAATACTATAGGGATAATAAAGTTTCATTGCTTCATTTATATTTTTCTTTCTTGAAGAATATAAGAAGGAGTCTTGATAATTAACTATTGCCTCTTTTTTTTCAATCCATTCATTACAACAAACAATAACCTTTTTAGATAATATTTGTTTATTAAGAATATTAATACCATTAATTTTTTTTGTTTCAATTATAAATTTTTTTATTTCATAATCATCTATTTGGTTAATAAAAGCTTCTATATTCTGAGTTAGATTAACATAGACCCAATCAAATTTTTGATTCTTTTCTGTGAAGAATTGAAACAAATTTAATTTAACATTAATAGATATAAGTTTAATTCTTCTCAATTGTGTGAATTCTTTAAAATCAATACAAATAGGTTTTTTAATAATAACTCTTAATTCAA
>NW_001854152.1:25331-29195 GCF_000209125.1 Entamoeba dispar SAW760
GAGATATGGCAAATAATGGAATAGCATAAAGATTGGCATACATCATTGTATAGAATGGTGGTACTTGATAGTCATGAGCAATAATATCTTCTTCTGATGATGCTATTCCATCACAAACTAAAGATATAACAATTAGTATTAATCCAAATATGAATGAAAAGTCTGAATATTTAGAAGTGTCTAATTTAGCAAATTTATCATACATAAACATTGCTATTCCACTAAATGTAATAATGCTGAATATAACCTGTCTTATTTCATATTTTTTAGTGTAAAAAATACTAAATAACATTACAGTAATTGGTTTACAAAATTTTGTAATAATTTGAGTTGGATAATCGATATATAACAGTGATTTATTTGAAAAGAACATTGCACCACAATACGTTTGACTTTGAATAATAAATCTTTTATATGGAACATTTTTTATATCAAAGTGTTGTTTTGTTATTTTAATGAGGATATATGCTCCAAGTGTACTGAAACATGCCTGAAGAAATACTAACCCACTAGTGGCAGTAAATAAAATTTTGTCTTTGCCAAATTGGTGTTTTGTTCTAATGAATGAGTGTACTGATTTCTTTTATATTATTTATTATAATAACAAAAAATAAACAAACAAATATTCAGTAAAAAAACCAACAGAAAGAAATGATCCAACTAAACAAATAGAAGTTATTAATATATCAATATTTGTTTTATAAGAATGAAAAGTTGATGTAGTCATTTTTGTACCAATCGTTTTCTTTTTTCAAGATTTTTTAATTAATTTTTTCCTTTTTATCCTTTTTCATTGAAAAAAAAAAGAAGTAATCATATTTTTTCTTTAGTTTTTTATCAAGTATAATTATTTATATAAATAATACTATTCATAAAATTTTCTAAAATTTGAATTATTTTAGTTAGTAACATCATTTGTCGTTAATAGGAAATCGAATCAACTCCCTTAGAACTTTTTGTGTAATATAAAAATACATTCGTTATTTTTATTTCTTGGTTTTAATGGGATTCGAAGATAGCACGTCAGAGACACCACACACTTCCTTAAAATATTTCCATCATTCAAATCAACTAGTTATGGACTGGTTATAATGTTGTGTTTAGTTGAAAAACATCTTAATTAATACTACAAGAATAGCAGTGTTTATTAATTACAATGATGGGATATCGTTGATAATAAAAGATGGGCATTTATAAAGATGGTATTATTACTTGTTAGAATACAAGTATATTTGATAATATAAGAAAGATTATCAAAGGAAAGTGGTGTAGTGGTTGATGCTAAAAAGAATACTAACCCAAAGCAATACAGTAGTAATTATATACTCTCCTTAAAATAAGAAAATAAAGAAGAAATTCAAACCTATCAAAATCAAAAAGAAATTAAATAATGAATATTTAAATAATTGATGTTTAAAATACTCTATTTCATATCAAAAACAAGAAAAGGAAATTGTCACAATCCAACAACTAAAATCAAAGGATAAACTAATAACTGATGAATAAACATTTTTAAAGCAAAGGGATAGGATTAGCTAATCTCTCCTGAGCAAGGAACAATAGAAAATATTTCTTTTAATACTTAATTAACTACTTTTTATTTCTTATTTTTAATTATGCATTAATATTAGGAATATACAAAAATTTATGTTTTTTTCAGTTTATAAATACAACTGAGTATTCTTTTTTTTTTAATAGTCTGAATTTAATAAATTATATTGATTGAAGAAATATCACAACATGATTCTGTAAAATAAATTGTATTGATTTACCCACATTGACACACCGAAGCATTGTGAACAGCAGTTAAAAGAAAATTCAATATCTTCATTGAAAATATATATAATATTATAATTATGGTAATAAATATAAATTAAGTTTATTAAATAATTAAGGAAATGGTTAATAAAAAAGAAGCGTTATTCACAAATAAGAAGATATTCGAGTAAAATGAAATGATAGATGTATTTTTCTGTGTTAGTGTAGTTGGTGAAATAATCTTAAGACATATATTAGATGAAATATATAAAGATTGTTATAAAAGAATATTATGATAATTTAAATTTATTTCTTTAACAAATAGCATATTCATTCTTGTGACAAAATCATATGTAACAATTAAAACACTATAGATCTAATGAAGATTAAATAAATTAAATACAATGGTTTGTTGTTATGAATTTAATACAGGTATTAAAAAAATTGTATTAAACAATGCGTTAATGATAAGTTATTGTTAGGTTATTTGAAAAATATATAATAGTGTTATTCAAATTTATGATTAAATTATAAATTTATTTGTATATCTATATTCTAATTTAATATGAATAATTTAACAAAATCATTCTGTTATAAATAATTTATAATGAAAAAAAATTATAGAAATTATCCTTATAGAGTAAATAAAAGAGAATATATTACACACAAAAAAAATTAAATTCGTTCATTGGCTATTATAAAACAAGAATTAATAATTATTATAATTTTTTAAAATCATTCATCAAAAAGAAAATCTTATTAAATAATATACTAACAAATTACAAAATAATAATCGAGTAATGTTAATTAAATTTCATTATTTTATTTTACATTTAAAAATTATTATAACGTATTATCTTCAAAAGTTATTTATACCTTTTATTATCTCATTTATTCATATATTAGAAGAATTACTACCAAATAAATCATATCAATTTTATTATTTATACTAAATACATATAAATTTGTAAATTTAAAGAATGAAGAATGTAATTGTTGTTAATATGAACTAATATCAAATCATTATAAAAGAACATTTTTATATCAAAATTTAATTAAATTCAAAATATTTATATAATAATTTTTACTACTTTTGAATTTATATCCAAAAACAAGAACTATCTTTAGTATTGATGAAATAACAAATAATATGTATTAATTAGAACAAAAATTACTATCAAAAAATAATCAAGGTAATATAATAGATAAAGTAATGAAAATATAAATTCAATTAACATTTATCAATGAATTTTATACAAACAAATGAGTACAGAATAAATAATAGAAGCAAACTAACATAAAATATGATATAAAACATTTTCTTATTCTTGAACAAATAAAAATAAGAGTCTAATAAAAAATAAAAGCACTTACTTTTATTTACTATAAAAACTTGTCTTCTAACAGTATTCAAATCATAATAACAATAAATACACAAATAAAAATGAATGATTTAAAAATAGGAATAGAATATTGCAATAAAAAACTTAAAAATAATAAAAAATTTAAAAAAAGGAGAAAATTATTGATAAGTAATTATAAAATATTATAATAATTATTATAATAATTATAGTTTTATTTATAATATATTTTATAAATAATAAACTTTACCTAATAAAATATTCATAGAGATTTCTTAAATTAAAATTATTTTGTTTTTTTACAAAGTAACAAAGAGAGTGTTAGATTAAAAGATAATGCTTCTACAAACTTCTAATTAAAATAAACTAGTTTTGATATTATAAGGAAATTATGATTTAGTTGAAGCAATTAAAAATAAAAATAGAATTCTATATTTTTCTCCATATTTTTCTTTATCTCTTTCTCCCCAAAAAAACATGAAAAAAACTAAATTAATTAAATTAATGCTCCTTTTGTTTTTGTGTTTTCTATCTAACTTATTTCTATGTCATGCCCAAAAACAAGATTGGCCTTTGTTTCATAGTGAATGTGGTGATGGAATTGTTCTTGAATTGAATGAGAATGTGACTCTGTAGCACATTGTACTAATTGTTTATGTGATACTGGTATATCAGTAGGATATACATGTCTTCAAATGTGACATAAGATGTTACTGATGTACTGCTCAACATGTGACTCTGTGAT
>NW_001854152.1:29295-36686 GCF_000209125.1 Entamoeba dispar SAW760
AAATAGCTCATCCTTTGTGGTGTTACTTCAACTAAAATATCTGTCTCTGCAATATCAAATGGGTTTATTCAAAAAATTTCATCGGCTTTCACTCAAGAAACATCATCTGCTTGTACGTCTTCTCAATCCAAAGGACAATGGTTTTTTGTTGAAGGAGCTAATTTAAATATTAAATTTGATACTTGCTCTTCAATTACTGATTATCCAACTTCTATATACATTCTTCAAATTGATAAAAAACAATATGTTGATGGACTGGAAATTGATATTACAGATATGGATTGTATTACTGATACAAAATGCCTCCAAGCAAGTTATACTGGTTGTCCAAACAATAACAATTTAGCTTCTACTGTAATAGCCATGGACAACACTCATGATTACTTTATTCATGTAGTCCAACAATCACCATTAGGATCTGAGTATATTATATCTGCATCAGTTGTTTGTCCAATGAATTGTGGAGGAAATGGAGTTTGTGATATTCACACAGGAACATGTACTTGTAAACCTGGATATACATTAAATTCTGGTATTTGTTCATTATGTGGGAATGGGGTATATGATGTTGGAGAAGATTGTGATCCATCGGTATCATCTGACCCTTTATGTGATTCCTCATCTTGTTATTGTAAATTAGGATATTCTTCTTTCTCAGTTGCAGGTAAAACAAAATGTGCACCTCCTTCTTGTGGAAATGGAGTCCTTGATCCTTTAGAAGAATGTGATGGAGGAGAAGGATGTGGATCAAATTGTCTTTGTGGGGATGGTTATGTTCCATACAATGAATTAAGAACCTATTGTCTTTCAAATTTATGTGGAAATGGTGAAATAGATGAAGGAGAAAAATGTGATGGAGGTGATGGGTGTTATCAATGTGAATGTCAAAGTGGTTGGTATTCACATGGTACTGTTTCATGTAGAAAAGTTTCTGTATGGTTATACTGGGTATTATATCTAGTAACGATAATTATCTTATATTGGATATTCTTAATTATTACTGGATTCTTCATTGGATTATTGTATCACCGTTTAAATAAAATAATCAAAAGTGACTTAGAGAATTTAGACCTCATAGAATCTAAGATGCAAGTTTTTGATAATCAAGTTATTCCATTTGATTCTTCTAATTCTCAATTTATAGATGCTACAATAAGTAATCCATTATTTTCTTTTAATCCGTATAAAGTTACATTTGATGATTGTGGAGATATCCCTGATGTAGATGATCCTGTTGTTACAGTTGTCACATTAACAAATCTAAGAGATGAAAACTTACATTTCATTTTTCATGGAGAGGATAATGAAAAGTATAAATTGGCATTTAAACCAACCACAGGTATTATTAAAAAGAATAAATCTATTGATATTGAAATACATTTATTAGTTAAATGCACTTGTATTCTTCGATGTAAGATTCCTGTAACATTAAGATATGGACAAGCAAAAGATGTAATCAAAGATCTTCAAATAAATAATCCTGAATTAATTGAAAACAACTTACAAAATTCACAAAAGTCTGGTGAATTTGATAATAAATCAAATCCATCAAGTAAACAATCTTCAACTATTCATTCTAGTGTATCGAATTCATCAACAAAGAAAAAGAAGAATAACAAAAATATTAATAAATTTTATACTTTCTTAACATTTGAAATATCTTCAGGGCTATCTACAAAACTAGATTATGATGAAATTGTATTACAACCACCAAGTATTGGTGAAGGTACATTTGGAGTTGTTTATAAAGGAATTTGGAGAAGTGTTGATGTAGCAGTAAAACAATTAAAAACACAAGGGGTAAGTGATGTAGATAAACTAGTAACTATGTTTACTAGAGAAGCAGAACTTCTTGAAAAGATTAGATGCCCTTATATTGTTAGTTTTATTGGTTGTGTTACTAACAAAGAACACCTTTGTTTATTGACTGAATTTTGTCCATTAGGCTCATTAAGAAAAATTCTTAAAAAGAGAGATGATTTAAATGAACAAGTAAAAATTAGAATATGTCAAGACATATCAAAAGGAATGGAATATCTACATATTAATGATATTCTTCATTCTGACCTTAAAACTGATAATGTCTTAATGGTATCATTAAATCCACATGACTCTGTACTATGTAAAGTTAGCGATTTTGGTACATCAAGATGTTTTGTAGAATCTTCAAAAGGTCTTGGAATTAAAGATATTGGAACTCCTGTATATATGGCTCCAGAAGTCCATCAATCAGAACAAATTACATTAAAATCTGATGTTTATTCATTTGCTATTTGCATGTTAGAAATATGGAACAATGGAAGTTTGTATGATGAACAACATTTTCCAGATGTAGATTCTATTCTTCGTTTTGTTTGTGCTGGAAAAAGACTTGAAATTCCACAAGAGTGTCCATATAAAGGATTAATTCAAAGGTGTTGGAACCAAGTTCCACAAGAACGTCCACAATTTAAAGAGATTTCTCTGATTCTTGATACTTATAGTCATCAAGATGAGTTTTCTGCTGAAGGGTCTATTAATTCTCGTTCTGAATCACCAACAACACCTTCATTTATTCATAAATCACAAACACCAGTTAAAGCTGGTATTGTTATGAGTAAAAAAAAGTTATCTTTTAATCCAAATGGATTAATAGGAACATTAACAAAAAGTCCAAGAGAAAATAAAAATAATCCTTCATCTTTACAAAAATCTCCTTCAATAAGAAGTCTAAAAAGAGACTTTCCTAAAAGTGCTTTTACTTCATCTTCTGCTTTAATTCCTACAACTGTTTTAAGTCCACAAGAAATAAAAGTTGAAACACAAAACGCTTATCCTCTTTGTCCTAGTGCGGATATAAGACTTCATAAAAATTTAACTACTCAAAGTATGCAAAGACTAAGTGCTTCTCCTACTTATAATATTATTGACCTTGATCCTTATGAAAAACATCCTCTAGAAGAAATTCTTAATCCAGAATTACTTACAACAGAACAACAAAAACATGGAAAATTTAAGTTATGTTCAACAGTATCTTCTACCAAACTACAAAGTGCCACCCCCACTTTCAATGAAAATCAAAATTCTCCAAAAACGCCGAAGGGACAAAAACACAGTATTATCACTACTCAGTCTATAAAAACTAGTATTTCTGAAAATCAAACTCCAAGAAATACTGAACAAAAAGGAGTAAATTTAAAAGAAGATATAATAACACCTGAGAATTAATAAACAAAAAAAGTTATCTTTAAAGATTTTCATTTAACAAATTATCTTATTCTAATAAACCATAAAATTAAATAAACATATAATAAATTAATTTATTTTTTAAACTTTATTTTCATTAAAGTCAATTAAAAAAGCATTAATTTCTCTATTAAAAATTCTTTCTAATGTTCCTCTATTAAAACGGGTATCAAAAAGAATATCTGCATATCTTGCATATTCTCTTGATGATGGCTGGTTTTTCATTCTATTTATACATTCTTCCCTTGTCATACCCCTTCCTGCTGTCATACGAGCAATGGCAATTTCAGGTGAGACAGTTGTAACCCAAATCATATCCATCCAATTCATCCAATTTGTACGAATGAGTAGTGCTGCTTCTACTGCAACAATTTTTTCTCCTTGAATTTCAAATTGTTGAATCTGCTCTTTAATTTTATTTTCTATTGAACTCCACATAATTTCATTTAACTTCTTGAGTTGTTTCTTATTTGTAAAAACAACATCACTCAATAATTTTCTATCAACTTGGCCTTCTTCATTAAATACTCCTTCCCCAAAACTTTCTTTAATCTCTTTCTTAACATCTTCTTGGAGAATAACATTATGTCCAATAGTATCACTATCAATTGTTTTAATTCCTTTACTTTGAAGAGCTTTACACAGTCGAGACTTTCCTGAACAAATAGAACCTGTGATACCAATAACAAATATCTTTTTCATAACAAAAACTATTTTTATTTAGAGTTGATTCTTTTTTTTTAAAAAATAAATCATTTTTTATAAAATTTTGTTCAAGTAGTATTTAATCTTTTAAAAATATAAATAACAAATAACTTTTTAAACAGTGTCTTTAATAACAAAAATAAAAAACAAAACCCTGATGAAATGTTTTTTATTTTATAAAATTTGAATAAAAGAACCCTAGATCTTTCTTTAATTTTCAAGTAGTGATGGCTAGGGGTCTTCATGCTGCTCGTAAAATGCTTGCTCAAAGAAGAGCTAACAAATGGGCTGATAAAGAATGGAAAAAAGGAAAGCTTGTTACTAGATATAAGTGTAATCCACTTGGAACTGCTTCACATGCCAAAGGACTTGTTCAAGAAAAACTTGGTATTGAAACCAAACAACCAAACTCAGGTATTAGAAAATGTGTCAGAGTTAGATTATTGAAGAACGGTAAAAAAATCACTGCTTTTGTTCCACGTGATGGTTCACTCAACTATGTCAATGAAAACGATGAAGTTTTAATTTCTGGTTTCGGTAGAAGAGGACATGCCGTCGGAGATATTCCAGGTGTTAGATTCAAAGTTGTTTGTGTTGCTGGTGTTTCTCTTTGGGGTCTTTGGACTAATAAAAAACAAAAACCACATGCTTAAGTAAAAGTGTTTTGTTATTTGCTTTACTTTTTTCTAATATTTGTTGAACAATAATAACAACAATCAATAATATTTAAGTCAATGATTAAAGAAACTTAAAAGATCCCTGAAAGCATTCACATAAGCCTCTAAGATATTGAAAGAAATGTTTACCCATGAAATTTTTGTATGAATAGCATTATTGAAGAGAGATAATACTAAAACCAAAAAAGCAAAGGTTACTGCTAAAGCAACCACACTCTTTCTACCTAATTCGAAAAATAATATTAACCCAACTCCTACACTTGCGTCTGTTTCATAAGTACTCTTTTTATAAATCTCTAATTAACAAAACAAGACTAAAGTCCTAGTTTTTCATTAACTAGCGACCCTCTAAAATTATAAAAAATTGACAAACACAAGAAACTTCCAATATAGCCTTCCATATAAAATTGACCTCGTGCATCAGGACTGAAATAATTAATATTATGTTTTCTGTCAACTCCGAATGTTGGTGGTTGGTGCATAACATTATACACTAATCCTCCAACTGAAAACACAAAAATAATCATTGAAAAGACATACCAAAATAACCAATGTTTAATAAGTTTTGGGAATATAAAGTACAATGTACCAACAATACAAAATGATAAAACAAAAGCAATGCCAATAGTAATTCCCATTGTTCTTTTACTCTTTTTAGTTCTTTTTTTTATTTTTTGTCAATTTAAAGTCAGTTCCTTGTTTTGAAGAACTTATAATCTCACTTTTCAGATATGATTGCAAGAACGAAAAATGAAAATGAAAAGACATAACTATAAGATGGTAGTGTATCTTTAAATTATATATATTTGATTAATGAACTCTATTAAAGTGCTTGTCTTGAAAAAACATCCTGGAGGAATTCATTTATGGAATAAATTATCGAAACTCTCCCAAAAATATGGTGGATATAAAATAAATGTTTCTATACTACGAGAAGATGGATTTGGATATGAAGATATAAGAAAGGCATCTCCTGATGTTTTATTTCTTTCAGACTCAGCAGGGAGTCCAACTGTTATAACAGACAGAGAAATGGAAGCAATTCAATTATATGTGACACAAAACACAGGAAAATCAATAATCGCTAGCTACGCAACATTCTTTTATGAGGAAACGTATCACCAAGCTGTCTTAAGGTATGACAATAGAAAGTTACTTCCATTATTTGGAATAAAACAAGATACACAATTTTTTTCAATAAAAAATCGTTCTATAAAACTAAAAAGTTGCAATAAAAATGGTGAACTTTTATTAAATGGAATCGATAGAAAAATTCAAGGATACTTATCAACCCAAGCAGTAGTCGGTGGTTGGGAACAATCTCTATTGGATGGGACAATAATTGCACAAGACCTTAAATCATCTGCTGTGATTATTCAGCGAACAACACCTTGTTACTCTGCAATGTATGTCAATTCAATGCCAGAATACAGTGACACAGATGTGTGTTGTGATAGTGAGCTTGTATATCGAATGATTACTTATTGCTACAAACTCTCCCACTCAACACTACAGACACTTTGCTGCCAATCAATTAACTCAACAAATAAACTTAAGTTATTATTAAAATCAGCTAACTTTGAAAAAACACCACCTATTCCAAAACACTTATTTCTTTCAACTTGTTTACACAAATTTAAATTTTCTCAACAACGATTAAAGTACTTCAATGATATAGGTATTTCTTCTGAGTTAACTAACCTTGCTTCATTTAAAACAAAAAAATATGCTCAAACTTGTTCTTGGAGGGAGCCTTGAACAATATATAAAAAAGTAATACAAACTTTCCACATAACCAAATTCAATTGATTTAAGATCTGTATCTCTTAAGTTGAAGAAGGTTTCTTCTCTTCAAATTACCACGAGCACCAGCACCAATCTTGTTATATCTTCTTCCTTTACCAGTGAATCCTCTTGATTTCTTAGCAGCTGAAGTAAGTCCTCTAGCTTCTCTTCTCTTTTGTTTATCAGCACAAATCCAATTCATCTTTGGATCGTTTCTAATGGCAGCGTTAAATGGATCAACAAGGATGACTTCAAAGAATCTGTAAGTTGAGTCTTGTCCAATGAAGTATGAATTGAGAACTCTAAGAGCTCCACAGTGTTTTCCAACTCTTTGTTCTGCAATGGCTTGAAGTGATTTGACTCTCTTAATCTTATGAATACCTTGGCAAGCTGGTTTTCTGTGAACAATACCTTTTCTGGCACTAACCTTTCTGTTTCCTCTATGAATTCTAACTGAGTAAATGACAAATCCGTCTTTTGGTTTATATCCTAATCTTCTAGCTCTTTCTGGGTTAGTTGGTCGTGCAACACGGTGAATTCTTGGGAGATGTCTTAATTCCCAGCATCTAATACGTCTAAGGAATCTTAAGACATCACTTTGTTTCTTTCTATTAAGGGCGTTGATGTATTTATAAGCTCCCATCGATCCGAGTTCTACTTACTTTAGTTTTTAGGTTTTATAGTTCCTTATACTAGGGTTCTTATTATTCTTTTTTTTATACTTTTTACTATTTCTCAATTCGGTCTGTTCTTCCTTAATACTCTTTTCTTCCTGTTTTTATCCATTATTCTAATCAATTTTATCTAACTAAAATTTTACCCATTTTTCCTCAATTTTCCAGTCTTATTCTCATGACTTCTTCAATTACTCTCATATCACTTTAAAATGATTATTCACTCCTTCAAAAATCATCTCATTAATTAACTCACCTTTACTCTGAATGGATGACACTAGTGCTGCAAAGAGAAACGACTACACCAGTAAATCTTGGTATGATT
>NW_001854152.1:36786-50437 GCF_000209125.1 Entamoeba dispar SAW760
ATTCTTAACTTAAATTTTTTACCATCAACACTAATCTCTTTGGTGTGCGAGTCAATACTAACAGTAGCTTTTATATCTCCAATTAATTTACCATTTTCTAAAACATTTAACAATGATGTTTTACCAACTGACGATTCTCCAATAATAATTGCTTTGATTTCACCTACCTTTGTAGAAACTACAGTCATATGTTATTATTATTTTAAAGATGAAATCATTTTAAGTTCCTTTTTTTACTTCCTTTTCAGAATTTTTGTTATCAAAAATTTTTAAAGTTCTTTGAATAAAAATCTAAAAAACTGTAAAAAAATAAAACAAAAAAACACAAAATTATTAATAATAACAAAATAAAAATAAAATGGAATTTAAAAACCTCAACGTGAATTATTCATAAGTTGATCTTAAATTAATTTATTCAACTTAAATCCATCAATGGCACAACAAATTGATGAAGCTGTATTATCAAGACAACTATTTACTATTGGAAAAGATGCTCAAATTAAAATGATGAATACAAAAGTATTGATTGCAGGATTAAATGGAATGGGTGCTGAAATTACAAAGAATGTGTTATTGATGTCTGTTAAATCAGTTGGGTTATTAGATAATAGAAATGCATGTTTAGCTGATTTAGGAACAAATTTCTTTTTAAGAAAAGAACATATTGGACATTGTATTAGTGAATCAACACACAAACAATTCCAAGAATTAAATAATAGTGTTCCTGTTAGAGTAGAAAAACGAGAATTAACAGATGAATCATTATATAATGATTATGATATTATTGTTCTTTGTTATTTACTTTCTGAAAAACAATCTATTCAGATTAATGAATTATGTAGAAAGCATAATGTTAAAATGGTTTATGCAGTTAATAGAGGACCATTTACAATGATTTTTAATGATTTTGGAGATAATTTTGTTGTTTTTGATTCAAATGGAGAAACACCATTAACTTATATTGTTAATGAAGTTGTTGGAAATACTATTCAATTTATTGATGAAAATTTCTGTACATTAGATGTTGGAAATGAAGTTCAACTTGATGAATTTATTGGATTACCTGGACTTAATTATTCAGAAAATGGAGGAAAAACATTTAAAATTACTAAAAGAACAGCATATTCAATTGAAGTTGGAGATTTAAATCAATATGGTAAATATATTAAAGGAGGAAAAGTTACTGAAGTTAAACCAACTGTTACATTACATTATAAAGCATTAAAAGAAAGATTAAATGAACCAGGAGAAATCACATTTACTAATATGTCTAAAATGGAAAGATTAAGAGGTTACCAAGGATTATATCATGGATTAATGATATTTATGGATAAATATGGAATGAGTCCAAAAAGTCATGATGAAGATGATTATAAGAAATTTAAAAGTATTGTTGATGAACTTAAGGTTGAATTGGATGAAAATATCATTAAGATTTTCTGTTATTGTAACAATGGATTTTTCTCACCATTAGATACAGCATTTGGAGGAATTGCAGCACAAGAAGTATTAAAAGCAGCATCAGGAAAATACACACCATATTGTCAATATATGTTTTATGATTGTCTTGAAATTCTTCCAGATAAATATTTAGAATTACCAAAAGAAGAATTTATTGATAATGGAAGATATTCAGGACAAATTGATATCATAGGGAAAAGTGTTCAACAACAGATAGAAGATTTAACAATTTTCCTTGTTGGATCAGGAGCTATTGGATGTGAAGTATTAAAGACATGGGCAATGATGGGATTGAGTAGTGGAAAAGGATTAATTCATATTACAGATAATGATAATATTGAAAAGTCTAATTTATCAAGACAATTCTTATTCAGAAATAATAACATTAATCAACCAAAATCTAAAGTTGCAAGTGAAGCAGTTAAAATAATGAATCCAGAAATTCATATCAAAGATTATCAACTTAGAGTTGGAGAAGCCACAGAAAATATTTTTACTAAGAAATTCTTCAAATCATTAAGTAGTGTTACTACAGCATTAGATAATGTACAAGCTAGAATGTATTGTGATGCACAATGTGTCAAATATGGACTTGCTATGATTGAAGGAGGAACAACAGGAACTAAAGGAAATACACAAAGTATTATTCCACACATAACACAATCATATTCTACAGGATCAGTAAGAGATCCAGAAGAAAAAAGTATTCCAATGTGTACACTTCATAATTTCCCTAATGAAATTGACCATACAATTCAATGGGCAAGAGATAGATTTGAAGGATTCTTTAAAACAGAAATTGAACCAATCAAAAATTATAAAGAACAAGGAGAAAGTTATTTAGAAACATTAAAGAAAGAAAGTCCATTAGTTTTATTAGAAAATTTAAAGTTGATTGTAGAAAATGGAATTAGTAAAGTTCCACATAATTTTAAAGAATGTATTGAATGGGCAAGAGAGAAATATGATATTAACTTTGTTAACACTATTCAAAAACTCATTACAAATTTCCCAGAAAATACAATTACTGATGAAGGAATACCATTTTGGCATGCACCAAAAAGATTCCCACATATTTATCCATTTAATATTGATAATCAATATGCAAAAGAATTTATTATTTCAGCATCACTCCTTCGAGCAGAGATATATGGAATTAAAAAAGAAATAAGTAATGAAGAAATTATTAAATATGCATATTCCTTAAAAACATATACAAGTGAAGAAAAGAAAACAGAAGATCCAGAAACAGAAATTAAAGAACTTAGTGAAGAAATCAAAGGAAAAGAAATTCCAAAAGTTAATCCAATAGAATTTGAAAAAGACGATGACAATAATCATCATATTCAATTTATAACAGCATGTAGTAATTTAAGAGCAGAAAATTATTGTATTAAACCAGCTGATTTCTTAAAAACAAAATTAATAGCAGGAAAAATTATACCAGCAATGATTACTACTACAGCTGTAGTATCTGGATTACAATGCATTGAATTAATTAAAGTTATTGAAAAGAAACCATTAGAAGCATATCATTGTTCATTCTTAAATTTAGCAATAGGATATATGGATGCTACTGAACCAGAAGCAGTTAAAAAGACAAAAATTTGTGAAGGATTTGAAGTGTCTATTTGGGATAAATTAGAATTTGATGGAAATTGCACGGTACAAGAATTATGTGATATTATATCAAAGAAATACCCAGTTGAAATTGACTCTATCACTGTTGGTAACAAGTTATTCTATTGTTCATATCTTCCTAGTGGACAAGCTCGTTTAACCAAGAAGTTTACTGAAATTTATAAAGAGATGTATGGAGAAGATTTTAAGAATGAAACAATGACATTGTCGTTATCAGTTTGCTTAAATGATGGAAGTGATCTTCCTGATGGAGTTGAGTTCCCAGATGTTCTTTTGAATTTCTAAATCTAAAGTCTAGTTTCAATAATTCTTAGTTTTTTACTTTAAAATATTCAAATTATTATTTCCTCAATAACCAAAATAATAAGAAATAAGTGTTAATTCATGAGGTATCTAATAACTAGATTTATTATCTTGGAATATATTCATCCTTTCTGTTTGACTCTATTTTAATAAAACAAGGAAGAGTAAATTATTGAAATGTTAGTTGGAATAACCATCACAAAAGTATAAATAATTCTAATAAGAGTACATTGTTTGAAATAAGGGAGAAACTTGTATTTAATTTAAACATAACAACAATTTAAAAAATAATTAACAAACACAATCTGTAATAAAGATTAGTATTATCATTTCTCATTTAGATAAAGTACTTGTATTAATTATTCTTCAACATTCTATTGTGAAGTTTATAACCAATGATACAAATTAAATAAAAGCAAGTCAATTAATTATTAATAGAATTAGTTTCTAATACTCTTGAATTGGAGGGAGGATTATTCTTATTCATTTGTTGTCACCAATTCAATTATGTGTGTTTGGTTGTGATAGAAATAATGTTCCATGACTCCATCGTATTTTCAATTACAATATTTTTAATTTTTTTTGATGTCATTATCTCCATTTTTAATTCTTTCATTAATTTAATACCTTCTGCATTTACTATCTCATTTATTGAAAGTATTATTGGTTTGTCTCATCATATTCTATTCTATTTCTTATTTCTTTTATTCAAATATTTCTATTATATTTAACAAATTAATTCAAAATAAACTTTCATTATTCATTTATTTCTTTATTTTCATTTCTTATTGTTTATTTATTATTATTGTTTATTTATATCCATTTTTCTTATCACTCTGTTTCTTTGTTTCTTTGTAAATTTATTTATCATGTTAATTATTGTTCTTATTGTGTATTATCTATCTTTTTCAACTCGTTCTTATTTATTTTTCATCCTATTGTTATTAGTATTTGTTTTGATTTATCTCTTCCTTTCTTCTTCTTTTTCTTCATCTTATCAAATCATCAATGAATTTGAGATGATACCATCATTATCTCTTATTTCTCTATCATTTCTACTTTCTCATTCTTTTATTTTACTGTTATTATTTATTGTCATTTATTTATCATTTTTATTAACTGACTATGAGTGATTGTTTTTTTATTTGTATTTTCATTTATATTTCATTTTCATTTATATCATTATTTTGTGATATTATCATTAATCATGATAAGACATTTTGTTATTTTTTATTTTTATTATTTTCTATTTTCTTGTTTTTATTATTGTTATTTAAAACAATAAAAATGAAATGATGTTTATTAAAATAATAAAATAATAAATAAAAATTAAAAACGTGTATTTAATTATTTAATCATTTGATTTTAATCTGATATTCATTAAATTAAAATGGAAGAAGTGATGAATAACCAATTAATTAAAGAAATAGTAGAAACACTTCCAAATATTTATCAATCAATTGATGATACTACTAAACAATATCAATATTATTTAGGTTGTATTAAAAATGAAATGTTTGAGAAACAAGATAATGAAACATATTCAGAAGCTATTAAAAGAGGAGAAGGAATATTTGATAGAATTGATGAAATAGTTAGAAGAAGAAGAACAGTAATAGAAAAAGGACAAGAAACAATAAATAAAATAGAAACAATTAAGAATCAAATAAACAAAATAATAGAAGAATGTAATAATGATGAAGAAACACTAAGTAAAACACGGAATGAATTAATTAACAAAATTATTTCAGTTGAAGAAATGAACATGAAAAATCAAATTAAGAAATTAGAAGAAGAAATCATCAATATTAAAACAAAATTTAATAAGAATAAAGAAGAATGGTTTACACAATATAGTGATTATTTAGAGAGAAAAAAAGAAGAAGAAAGAAAGAGGCATGAGGGAGAAAGATTAAAGAGAATGAGAGGAATGGGCACAATGGAAGAAATGAAACAACTAGAAGAATGGACAAATAGAAAAGTATCCAATATATTATTTGATTCAGATATTGATAACTGGAATGAAGATACATCAGTATTTGATCAAAGAATAATAAATAAAGAACATATAGTAATTATTATTGAAGATTCAGATGGAAATAAATTTGGAGGATATGTTAATGTGAAAATTGATAAAGTTGGTGATCATATAAATGATCCAAATTCATTTTTATTTTCATTAGAATCAAATGGAAGAATAGATGAAATGATGAAATTTGATATTAAAGATCCTCAATATGCATTTAGTTTATTTAACCAATCAGTTGATTGGCTGTTTAATTTTGGAATTGGAAATGGATTAAATGATATCCGTGTTTATAAAGAAAATAGTAAAACACAGTCACAATGTTATCAAGAATCCTTTTCATATAAAGGAATAACAAAATCACTTTGTGGAAAACAATATCCAGAACATTTCACACCACAACGAATCATTGTAATTGAAATGAAATGATTTTTATTCATTGTTGTTTATTTGAAATATAAAATAGTTAATTAAGTATTAATAGAACTTGTGTCTATTGTTCTGGCTAGAGGATATTAATCCCATCAATGAGTCTTCATCATGTAGTTCCACTACGTATGTTTGGTTGTGGTCTCCACAGTGCTCCATGACGTCCATCATGTTTTTAATTACAAGGTTTTTGATTTCTTTAGTGATGTCAATTTCGATTTTTAATTTTTTTATTAATTTAATACTTTCAAAATTTACTAGCCCATTAATCCAAATTACTACTGGAATTATTTTGACATCCTTTAATTTCTCTATTTTCATTACCATATTTTTCAATTCCTTATACATATTTCTTTTCTTCCAATACCCTCCATTAATATTATGATCTGCCACAATATTCATATCAATTATTAGACCAGTTTTATTCTTTCTATCCAGTACATATATGTCTGGTCTTTTATGATATAGTCCATCACTTTTTGGCATTATTTGTTTGTTCAATATCATATTGATGTCGTTGTATTGGAACACTGTTTCATATGTTGATTTCTTGTATTGTTTATTTCTTGTATATTTTCTTATTAACCCCTCCCATATGATAATGCCAATATGGTCATGTTTTTCCATTTGTGATTTCTTATGACCAATGCAAGATAGTATAATGTGTTCTACTGTGTATATCTTGTCTTTACAAAGTGGGCAGTACTTCAATCTTTCATTTTTTAATATTTTCGCTTTCCTGTACCCACTAAATATTGCTCCATCTTGTATTTTAGTTAATTGGAGAAATGAATTTTTCTTTATATTGATGGACTTCCATGCATTTATTGTAGTATTTTATCTACAAATTTTGACTCGAACCATCTTCTAAAATGTCCACTTGTTTGATTCCATTTTTTGATGTATTGGTCGGTCATTAATTTCTTTATTTTTAATACTACTTCTTTTTCTTTTTTATTTTCAATAAATTCATTTATTATTTCTTCTATTTTCGTTTCTGGGATTTTATGACTTAGTGATTTTTTAATTCTATTCAATATTCATTTCTTGGAATACCATCTATCTATTATGTTATTTCTTATTTCACTCTTGTACAATAGTACATTACTGTTCTAATTATTTCATTAACATATTCGTCCCTTAGGCTTATTAATCCTTCACCCATTTCATTTATAGGGACATATAGACGGTCTTTGGAGTTATAACTAATGTATTTTGCCTTTCTTAAATATTTTCTTATCTCCAAATCCATTCTATCTAGGTCAGTTACCTTCCAATTTACTACTGATGCTGAATATCTGAAGATGGGTATTACTTCAGTATTAATTCTTGTAATATAACTTCTATTACTACTTTCATCAGTATTTATCTCTTCCATTTTCTTCATCATCTTTTATTTGATGATTTTACAATTGAAGGTATCATTAATTTCATTTGACTGCCATACTCCTAAATATTTATACAAATCCTCTCCTTCAATTATTGGGATGTTTTGCATTCCATCTGGTATTTTATTAATGTTCTTTAATACCATTCCTGATTTCTTTTCATTTCCATCCTTATTCCACTTATTATTTCTTTAATTTCATTATGGATTGTTCCCATTTCTTCACTACTTTGTGTCATTATTCTCAAATCATCCATATACAATGTATGGTTTGCTTTTGGGAACTTCTCTTCTATGATTTGAGAAATTATATTCATTTGGATGATGAAGAGTAGAGTTGATAATGAATCATATTGTAAAATTCATCAATTTAATACATCCTAGATATTCATTATATTTGTATCATATGAACATGTTCAATCTATTCATCATACTTTCTACAATGTCTATGATGACACCCTCTACATTATAATATTTTAGTGTTTCTATTACCCATTCATGATTTACTGAGTCATATGCTTTCTTAATATCATAATATGACTCTACATATTTTGTGTATTTCTCTTCTTTTTACTGATTTAACATATAAGTGTTAATTAATCGTTCTTTATCATCAAGAGATTGCAGTTTACATCATAACTGATTTTTACTAATTTTAAATGATTCATTATTCATGTTAATTCTATTGTGAATCTTCTCTTTCAATATTGAGGTAAATACTTTCATTATTACATTTGTACAACTGATATGACGATAATTAATGACATCGTTCATATCACCTCATTTATTGATTAATATAGTTCTTCCACTTACCATGTCTAGAGTGATGTTTTCATTGAAGTTTAACCAATCATTGAATATATTAAGAATGGAATCTCTTGATGATGACATTCTCTTCTAATAATACAAATATATAATGTCAATGCCTGGTGATTTCCAATTACTTATTTTCATCAGGCTTAGATTTAGATCATCCAATGTGATGATGACATTATCATAATTCCTGTATCTTTCATTCCACGAGGTGATTTGATTTATTTTCCAATGTTCTTTATTTAATATCACCTGTGTTTCATATAACAATTTCAAATATTCTAAAGTAATATCGTTATTTGGGTATATTTCATTTTGTGTTTCTTCTTTATTTTAATTTTCTTATTAGAATCAAACATAATTTTATTTGTATTGATTCTGACAATTTCATTCTTATTAAATTTAATTCTTTCTTTAATCATCGCCATCATATATTTTAGGTACTTTATTCTTTCTTGTGATTTAATTTTAATTTCATCTACATCTTGTTCCTTTAATCTCGTGATGCATTTTATTCTGTACCATTCCATTGATTAGATCTTCTAATCTATTTATTTTCTTTATGATTTCTTTTACTTCATCAAATTTATCTCATTTAAATTTATTTTGGAGATAGTAATGCATACACATTGAAATCATTTTCATATCTTCTTGCAGATTTTCTATTCTGCTTCCTGACCATACTCATTTATTATTAATTTCTCTTATTAATTTATCTGATTCTTTCCTTCTCCAGTAGTAATTAATATTTACACATTTATCTATTTTCATTCCTTTAAGTTGAGTGATGATAGAGTTAATATATTCATTATCAATATCAATAGAGTTATTTTTTATGATAATGTTTTTTATTATTGGATTACACTCTACTTTCCCTTCTATGATGGAGTTCACTTTCATTTTAATATATCTTTTAGTTGTTTCTTTTATTTTATGTGACTTTTTAATATTATTAATGTATTCCTTCTCATTATTTACATTAATGTTTATTACTTTTATTATATTTCTATTTGTTCATTTCTTAATTTCTTATTTAATTTCTTATTTAACAAATTAATTCAAAACAATACAACACATCAATTAAAATTCTATTTGTTTGTTTTGTTGTGTTTTCTTCTCTTCTTGACTGATTATCATTTCTTGTTTTTTGATATTCAGTGTTTTGCTCCCTTCTTCTTCTATTTCCAGAATTGTCTTTTTCATAGTTGTAGTTTTGTTCATTTGTATTGTCCCAGATGATGATGTTCTCAGTATTTGTTGGTATTTATCACTAGAGTTATTGTTTTCTTCTTCTCCAGTTCCTTCTGGGATAAAAAATTTTCGATATTTTCTTGTTGCTTTGATATTAATTGTTTTTGTTCTTCATTTTCTCTTTGTGTATGGTCTAATTCTTTTCTTGTTATTTCTGCAATCTCATAGTTTTGAATCGCACTTTTTTGATATACAGAGATTTGATTTTCTTTATCTCTTATGTTCTTCTCTAGCAGCTCAGCACTCTTCTCCAGCTCACCCCTCGTCCTTCTCCTTCTTCAGCCTCTCACCGCTAGCTCGGAGGGTAAGGACGGTTTCATCCTTACCTCCTACTTCTATGATCCTTCTACCATTTGCTTCATTTATTTTTCCTTGTAATGTCTTATTTTCCTCTTTTAATTTAGAGTTTTCTTTTCTTATTTCATTACATGTATTCTGAATATTGTTCATTTGTGTTTGAATCTTTTCTATTTCTTCTTCAAACTCTTTCCTGACTGTTTCTCGTGCTTTTTGAATCATTTCATTTGAGATGATGTTCTTCTTCCATCTTTTTTGTTTGAAGTTCTTTAATAGTTTCTTCTAATTCTTTAATTTTATTTTGAAGTGTGTTAATTTCTTCTTTGTTGCCTTCTTCTTCCTTTTTCTCTTCTTTATCTTGTGTTTTCCCTTTATTTTCTTTTTCATTTATTATTCTTGCAGTTTTACATCTATCGTTCATTTCTTTGATTGGATTTTTGTTTTTGATTCATTCTTCAATTGTCTTAATATCTTCACTTGTCCAATCTTTTGTTTTATCTTTGATTTCTTCTTTGATTTTCTCTAGTGTTTTCTTCTTTCTTATTGAATATACTTCTTGGAGAATATTATACCATTTCTTTATCTTCATACTTTTTAAGTATTTCTGATTATTCTCCTTTCTCCCATTTTCTTGTTATTCTTTTAATTTTCATTTTAATTTCATTTATTGTTAATAATTTAGGTTTCTTATTTGTATAATGTTTATTACCATTATATTTGCCTTGTTTTTTATTTGTTTTTCTTTGTGTTCTTCTTTTTCTATTCACTTTTTTCTTATTATTTCTTTTATCATTATTATTCATTTTATTGCTATTGAAGTCCTTTCTTTTCTTTGAACTTGAATATCTGTTTGTTGTTTGATTTTCTTTACAAGATTCTGTGACATTACTCAATAACATGGCAACAAAATTTGTTATATATTCTGAATTGATAAAAGGATCACAATAAAAAGTAGTTAATTAATGTTAATAATTTCATTTTATATTGTTCAGTGGAGATTAATTAATCCATTTGCTTTAAAAGTGTTTATTCATCATCTAGTAGTTCGTTCTTTGATTTTAGTTGTTGAAATATGATAATTTTCTTTTCTCATTTTTGATATGGAATCGAGTATTTTAAATATCAATTATTTAAATATTCATTATTTAATTTCTTTTTAATTTCGATGAGTATTAAAATTCTTCTTTATTTTCTTATTTTAAGAAGAGTATATAATTACTACTGTGCTGCTTTGGGTTAATATTCTTTTTAGTATCAACCACTAGACCTTTTTTTTGATAATCTTATATTATCAAATATATTTGTATCATATTAAGTAATAATATCATCTTTATAAATACCTATTTGTTTATTATCAATGATATCTGTCATTGTAATTAATAAACACTGCTATTCTTGAAGTATTGATTATGATGTTTTTCTAACCAAATACAACATTATAACCAATCCATAACTGGTGTATTTGAATGATGATAATATTTTAGGGATCTGTGTTGTGTATCTCTGACGTGATACCTTCGAATCATAAAGAAGAATATAATAATAATAAAATAAATAACATTTAATTTAATGAATAAAATGAAATGACGTTTATTAAAATAATAGAATGATAAAATAATAAATAAAATGAGTATTATAAACGTGTATTTAGTTATTTAATCATCTGATTTTGATCTGATATTCATTAAATTAAAATGGAAGAGTTAATAAACAAGAACACCCATTTCTTTAAAGAAGAAATAGAAACACTTCCAGATATTCAACAATCAATTGATGATATTAATAAACATTATCAATATTATTTAGGAAGTATTAAAAATGAAATATTTGAAATAAAACCAGATGAAACATATTCAGAAGCAATTAAAAGAGGAGAAGGAATATTTGATAGGATTGATGAAACAGAAAGAAGAAGAAAATTAATAATAGAAAAAAGTCAAGAAACAATTAATCAAATAGAAATAATAAAGAATCAAATGAATAAAATAATAGAAGAATGTAATTCAGATGAAGAAATACTAAGTACAACACGGAATGAAATAATCAATACAATCATTTCAATTGAAGAAATGGTAATGAAAGATAAAATATTCAGAACACCAAAAGAAAAAGATAAAATCACACAAGAATTTAATAAAAAGAAAGAAGAATGGAACACATATTACAGTGATTATTTTGAGAGGAAGAAGATAAAAGAAGAAGAGAGAAAAAGAAAAGAGGAAGAAGAGAGAAAAAGAAAAGAGGAAGAAGAGAGAAAAAGAAAAGAAGAAGAAAGAAAGAAACAAGAAGGAGAAAGATTAAGAATAATGAAAGGAATGAATACAATTGAAGAAATGAAACAAATAGAAGAATGGACAAATAGAAAAGTATCCAATATACTATTTGATTCAGATATTGATGATTGGAATGAGAATACGTCAGTATTTGATCAAAGAATAATAAATAAAGAACATATAATAATTATTATTGAAGATACAAATGGAAATAAATTTGGAGGATATGTTAATGTGAAAATTGATAAAGTTAGTAGTTATATAAATGATCCAAAATCATTTTTATTTTCATTAAAATCAAAAGGAAGAATAAAAGGAATGATGAAATTTGATATTAAAGAACCACAACATGCATTTTGTTTAGGTAATCAATCAAATGTTGGTTTGTTTGAATTTGGATATTATGGTGATATTCATGTTTTTAAAGAAAATTATAAAACAAAATCATATTGTAATCAACGTTATTTTGAATATAAAGGAATATCAAATGCACTTTGTGGAAAACATCATTTCACACCACAACGAATCATTGTAATTGAAATGAAATGATTTTTATTCATTATTATTTATCTGAAAACTAAAAACTAAAAAAGAATAAAATAAAATCAATAAATGAATATGAACAGCCATTTCTTTCATCTGCCAATGAATGAAATGGTGAATATAAAAATGGACATATTTCATTCTGGTTTTATTTTTATTTCATTTGAAATAATCACACCCAATGGGGGTGTTAATTTAATAAATAATAAAAAGAAATAAGAACAAAAGATAAATAAAATATAATAAAATATTTATTTGATTCTTTTTTATTTATTTTTTATTTTATTTATATTATTTTATATTTATTTATTTTATTCTTCTTCTTTTATCTTTATATCTATTATATATTTCTTATTTTATTATTTATGTTATATTCTTATATCATTTTATTCTTATTTTATATTTATTCATTATTATTCATTTCATATTAACAATGATAAATATCAATACAACATATAATAAATAAATGATATAAGATAAACAACAATAAATAATAATAATAAAATATAAACAAACAATATAAACAAATATAAAATGATAAAAAGATCATCTAATATAAAATAAGAATAACAAAGAATAAAAAGAAGAAATGAATGATGTTTAGAAAAGAAAAAAATGAGAAAAAGAAGAAATGAATGATGTTTAGAAAAGATAAAAATCAATATAAAATAAAATATAAAATAAATATAATAAATAATAAGAATAAAAATGGTTATATCTTATTTTATTATTATTATATTCTTCTTTATGATTCGAAGGTATCACGTCAGAGATACACAACACAGATCCCTAAAATATTATCATCATTCAAATACACCAGTTATGGATTGGTTATAATGTTGTATTTGGTTAGAAAAACATCATAATCAATACTTCAAGAATAGCAGTGTTTATTAATTACAATGATGGGATATCATTGATAATAAACAAATAGGTATTTATAAAATGGTATTATTACTTAATATGATACAAATATATTTGATAATATAAGATTATCAAAAAAAAGGTCTAGTGGTTGATACTAAAAAGAATATTAACCCAAAGCAGCACAGTAGTAATTATATACTCTTCTTAAAATAAGAAAATAAAGAAGAATTTTAATACTCATCAAAATCAAATAGAAATTAAATGATGAATATTTAAATAATTGATATTTAAAATACTCTATTCCATATCAAAAATGAGAAAAGAAAATTCTCACAGTTCAACAACTAGAAAGCAAGAATA
>NW_001854152.1:50537-52046 GCF_000209125.1 Entamoeba dispar SAW760
TCTCTTCTTTATCACTTCTACTTATCTATTTCATTTCAATATTTGCACTTAGTATTAGCTTTTAGTTGTGTCCTTGCACTTATCAACAGACTTGTTCTATTGTAGTATTTATTTCAATATTATAAGTTATTTCAATTTATCTGTTTTATACAGTTAGTGTGCTTGCATTGTTATTTGCCATTCACTCTTTGTGTTTTTACGCTATTTTATTGTTAAATAAGAATTCAGGTGTTACTTATTGAAAAATGTAATGTTGTAGTTATGATTAGATTGTTCATTACTTGGTTACTCAATGAATAAAGTTTTTAATGAATATTCTCAACAGAGTAAGTGTTGGTTAAAGAAAATTAGAGTGAGTAATAATCAAAACAAAGACTGGTATTTGGTCATAATACTTAATTTGATATTTTCTAAGATGAAAATATTAAATTGTTAGTTATTTTTAAAGTTGTTAATTAATGATTTTTAAACCAAAAAATTTGAAATTTGTTATTCAAGCAATTCATGAAAGAAATAATTGATAAAAAGAAGAATTTTATTCAAAGAATTGATGTTGAAAAATCGTTTTCTTCTATAAATAACCAAAAAATAACATGAACTAGAAAATCTAAATTCTTAAACGCTAAGTTAAAAGTAAACTACAATAAAATAGAAAAAGAATAATAATAATAAACATAAAATTTCAAGAGGGTATATAAAAACAACATAGTTTTTAACTAATATCATTACAATGTCTATTATTAAGAAGTCAACTAAATCTATTAGTGAATCAACTGATAAGAAGAGAAAATCAGTTTCTAATGAGATTAAAGAAAAAAGCTTTATTATTGGATGTGTAATAAGATGTGGTATTAGTTTAGAACTAGAAAGAAAAACAAAGAATGATGAAGGGCTTCAAAATTTTAATATTATTTCTGTTTGTGATGAAAGGGTTCAAGAAGAAATTAATAAAAGATTTAAAGAATGGGAAAATTTTATACAAGAAAAAAAGGGGAAAGTAGAACAAAGAGATAAAGATAAGTCATATCAAAATATTAATTATGAGACTTTACTTGAAGAATTAAGTAATTATGGAAACCAAATTAATTATAAGAAAACAAGAGGAAGTAGTAAAACGGTTAAAAGAAAAAGGATATCAACATTTAATGGAATAAGGCAAGAAGAAATATATGAAATTGGAGAAAAAGTCAATAAATATCTTATTAAAGAAATTAGAATTGAAGAAGGTAAAAAGAAAAAGGAATGTAGACAAGTTATTAATGAGATTGACCCTAATATTATTATTACACCATTATTTAGTAATTTTAAAGTATATTGTTCAGAAAGTAATTATGATAATGAAAATTTTAATCAAATAGAACAAATACCTGATTGTTATTTAAGTAATATTGTTCAGATACCTGATTATTATTTAAGTAATATTGTTCAAATACCTGATTATTATTTAAGTAATATTGTTCAAATACCTGATTATTATCACAATGTGAGTTCAGTTAATGTACTACCAAA
>NW_001854151.1:0-1114 GCF_000209125.1 Entamoeba dispar SAW760
GTATTCAATTTTATTATTTGTTTATTATTATTATTTATTTTTATTTATATATTAATTTGATTATTATATTTGTATTATATCATTTTTATATTTATTATTATTTATATTTTGTATTATTATTTATTATTATTATCATTTTTATTTTTATTTATCATTTTGTATTATATTATTCAATATTTCATGAATTTAATATTTATTATGAAATCATTTATTAATCATTTCATTTTATAATGATATATTATTTAAATTATTTGTTATATCACATTGATTATTCAATATTTAATAATAGAAATTAATGATATAATATTAATATAATAGATATAAATAAAATGATGAATATTGAAACAATCATTTAAAATCAAAAATAAATAATAAGAAATAAGAATATAATATAAATAATAAAGAATAAAGAAAGATAATAAAAGAAATAAATAATAAATATAAATCAAATGATAATAATAAAAACAAATAATAAATAAATGATAAATAAATATTAATAATCAAAAATATAATAATAATAAAAATTAAAACTAAATCAAATCAAAATAATCAAAACAAGAAATGAAATATGAATCAAATGAAAATAAATAAAATAAAAAATAAGAAATAAAGAAATAATAAGAATAAAGAAGAATAATAAGAAAGAAAAGAAATATAAATAATATTAATAATAATAAATTAAAATAAAATAAGAAATGAAAATACAATAATAATAAATAATAAAAATATGAAAGAATAAAGATAATAATAATATAAAATGATAATATTAAAGAAATTATTAAAATATAAAATAAAGATAAAAGAAAACAATAAAATATAAAATAAATTCATTTTAATATAAATCATTTAAATAATTAAACAATAAAATTATTTTATAATAATGAAATATTTCATAAATATAATAAAAATTAACAAATAAAAGAATATAGAAAAATAAATAAAAGAATAATAAATAATAAAATAAAATAATCAATATATTAAAAAGAAAAAAAGAGAATAAATAATACATATAAATAAAAATTATAAAAATAAAAAAGAATAAAATAATTTACATCAATAAATTAAAAACTTTTTTTATTGCATATTTCTAATTTCTATAATAAAAAATACATCA
>NW_001854150.1:0-2166 GCF_000209125.1 Entamoeba dispar SAW760
TGATTCTATAATAACAGAACATACTCTATAGAATTATTAGAGAAAAATTCAAATACAAGATTAATCTCCTCTGAGTAAGGATCAATAAAACTAATTCTATTAATTTTAATTAATTCCTTTTTATTTACTTCTTTTGTTTATTACGATAATAAATTAAAATGATTCATTATTATTTAATAGTTAATTCTCTTACTATCTTTTTATTGATTCAAAATAGTAATAAAATTGAACTATTAATGAAAATAAATGAATACTAAACTTAATACATAAAACATATAATATTACATTGATGCTCACTTGATTATTATTTGATGATAATTTATAAATAAATCAACAATACATTTGCTTTATATTAATGAGAATGATATAAATAATCTGAGTTTTAGATTGATTGTGAAAAATCATTGTAATGATACTTAAAAACTATTCATATCACATTATATTCCATGAAAACTATAAAAATAAAAAACAAGAATTAGTTAGATAAGTTAAGATTAATTGAATTTGTTACAATACTTTCATAAAACTATTGTAGAGCTAAAGATTGATTTAATGAATGAAAAATATTTAATTGTTAAGAATAAGAGATATAACCATCAAATACAAAAGAAAGAGATTAAAGTGGGATACAAGTCATATTAGGATATGTGAATTCACTCAAAATATGATTTTTCACCATTTGACTATAAAATGTTAATGAGTTAGAAGAAATAAAATAAAAACAAACACAATATTCATGATATAAGTAAAAGCATATTTCTTGATCCACTGAGTTTGAGAAATTAAAGAGAAATCACCAAGAATCAAAGGATTATTATAGAATGAGAAATAAAAAGAATGACAAGGATATTGATATAAGTTAAAGAGAAGGACACCAGAGAATGTAAAGATATATTTAATACGAAAAGAATGATGTAGAAATGGACTAGGTAATGTAATTGAACCATCTAAGTATATTGTTATTGGTGAAGAAGAATTTAAAGAAACAAGAAGTTGAGAAGAAAGGATTGTAGAATAGTTGTCAGAATGAGAAGGGATGAAAGGAAGAACAGACGTAATTGAAGGACGAAATAAAGACAAATCAACAGAGGTAATTCTTAAAGAACTAATCAAAGGAGGGAGTTTTGATGAGAGAATGATGTTGTTGAGTAACATGAGTTGAGGAGATAAAGGAGTTAATACAGAGTGAAAAGAAGGGACAAAATGGTTAATGAAAAGATTAAAAGAGTCATGAGTGTGAATAGATGAGTTTGTTAAGAGATGAGCAACTAAAGAAGCTGAGTGTGGTGGAGGAATAAAAGTGATAGGTTGAATGAGATATTTTGTTGGAGGATCAAAAAAGAGGCGAAAAGTATTAGAAGAGGGAATACAAGAACGGATATTCGTAATAGGAATAACATGAGAATCAAGAATAAGAGACTTGTTTGAAGGGGAAGATGAGAATAAGAGAGCCGAAGAAAATGACTGATCAAGTAAGGTAATTGGAATGTGGTAATGATGGCGAATGTCAATAAGTGAAAGAGAAGGTCTCCAATGTATTATATGCTTGAAGATACAGAAAACTAAGAGTAAGAAGAAAGCCAAAAAAAGAATCATCAATTTAAAAAAGAAAAGAATGTTATTTATAACAATGTCTTTTCATCAAAAATATGATAAAACTCAAATGAACACGTGGGGGTGAGTCAAGGAAAAACAAATGAATAGTTAGTTGTCAAAGAGTATAGATGAGATAATGTGTTACGTCACAATGAAAGGATAAAAAGGAAGGATAAAACTTAAAAAACAAGATAATGGAAGACAGGGTTAGAATTATAGAAGAGATTATAAGAGAGTATGAAGGTGAATTTGATGAGAAGAAAGCTGAGAATTTGATGAAGTTAGTTTCAATTATGGAGGAAGTTCATCAAAAGGACAAAGTTGTCATTCCACAGAAGAAAGTAGTTTATGAAGTATTTGAGAGTCCAAACAAAGAGACTGTTAGTAATTTTGTTGCAGCAACATTTGATGAACCATTTGGAATAGATATTGAAAAGACAATGGAAGAGTTTGAGAAGAAAAAGAGAAGTATTGAAGAGCGAATGAAAATGATTGGAGAGATGATGAGACATCAAGAGGTTAAAGAAAAAATAGGTCAAGAAGTGATTGAGCAAATAGAAACAACAATCA
>NW_001854149.1:0-1092 GCF_000209125.1 Entamoeba dispar SAW760
TGCTCCATCTATCATGAATTTAATTCTTATTTTATTTGGTATTTCTGTGTTTGTTCTTTTATTAATTAAATCTTGTATTGATCCATATTTTGCATATTCTGTTATCATACATATTTTATTAGGAATAAATACTGCTCCATAAAAATGAATAATATATTCACTTCGAAATTTATCTAACATCATTACTTCTTTCTCAAATTCTTTCTTTTTATTTTCATTTTCTTCAATTTGTTTCATTTTCTTAATTGCTACTTGATTTCCTCTAAATTCTCCTATATATACAATTCCAAATGATCCTTCTCCTATTTTATTTTCTTCTTTTATTTCATCCGGATCAAGTCGTGTTGGTATTATTGTTTTGCAATTAATGGGTAGTGAATAGAAAATGATTTGTTAACAAAAATTATCAATAACAATATAAATACTACCTTCTATAACGCATGTACAACCCGGGTTAATTGTAATTTTAAACTCACAAACTTCTTTACATCTTAAATAGATGCATGCTGGTTTAATACTAAGTGAATACTTCTTTTTTTATCTGTTTTTGAAATGATTTGGACTTTAACATGGTTGATATAGAAGGATCCAACACAGAGATAATCATATGTATCCTTACCAAGTGGAAGATAGAGCGAATTAGCTGTATCAAATTTAAGGACTTTTTTATTTACAACAAAATCACTATTCTTGTAATTGATAGAAATCAGTTCTATTTTTCAATTTGAATACGAAATCTGTTTCACTATTGATGACTCTAATTGTTTTTTTTTTTAATAAAATACCAGGACAATGCAACAACACCTGCAATAATCAAAATAACTATAATACTTCCTAATATGCATATTAATACTATAAACCATACTACTGGTTGTTTCTGGCAATATGTTCCACTTGTTGAAACACTATACCAAAAATCACATTTACTACATTTTGAGTCAGTAGATTTAGAGCAGTGTTCAATGGCTCTGTAATGTACACATTTATCTCCTATTAATACATAATTTTCTTCACATGAATAACAAGAAATTGTTGAACATGATGTACAATGTTCAGTTACTTCTAGACAAGATTGACAGTAAGGTGTTTTAA
>NW_001854148.1:0-2805 GCF_000209125.1 Entamoeba dispar SAW760
ATGGAATGAGATAGAAAGATGGATACGAAAAGGATTAGAACGAGAAAGTATTGAGAAAACAGTTAAAAAATTCACAAAAAAAATGTATGAAATGGATATAAAGAAAACAATGAATATTGGAGTTAAATATTTTGCAAGTGTGGATTATATTGTTTAGTTCAACCAAACACACCATATGAAATCATTTATGAGTATGGAAGAATAATGATGAATGAAGCAAATCCAATCATTCAAAGAAATATGAGATGTATTGTTATGAAAGTGATTGAGAGTTGTTATGAAATGAAGAAAGACACCACAGAAATACGACAAATCATCGATAGAAAAACATGTGATATGGATAAAGTTATTGAACTGGCATTGAAATATAAAGATGAAAGAACAATATTGATGATTAGAAGAAAGAAAGGAGAAATTAAAGAATGTTTTAGAAATCTTCAAAGCAGAAGTATCACATGTTTAAATGAAATAGACAAACAAAATCAAAATCAAAATGAAGAAGAAAGAAAAGAAAAGGAAGAAGAAATAACTAAAATGTATGAAGGAATTATGGAAGATCTCAAAGAAGTAAGTGAAACATTTCGATTAAGAGATATAACTAGAAATGAAGAATGTGTTGAAGTGATGAAGAAATGTAATGAAATAATGAAGAGAAGAAATGAATATTATGAAGAATACAAGAAAGTGTATCGAGAAATAGTTGAAATAGAAATTTCAAATATACCAATAAAAGAAGGAATTGAATTTTGTTGTAAAATCACAGAAGGAGTTTTATTAAGAATGGTGTTAAGTGATTTAATCAAACAAAGCCAATCGAAATTAACAATGTACAAACACTTCAAATGATTTCAAATGACAACTAAACCAAACAATACAACAACATAACAAAGAATTAAAAAAGGAAATATTACAACAAAAGAATGTGTTGTTTGTCATAAAGAAAAGGATGAATTAATCAATGTATTTGGATGTGGTCATAGTTATCATTCAACATGTTTAAAATCATCAGGAATATGTTTAGAATGTAATCATCTTATGAAATAATTAGTTTTAATCAACAACGTGATTACATTGTTGTTGTTATATCATTTGAAATGATTATTTGACAATAAATCACATTATTTATTATTATCATTTCTTGTTATCTTTTTATTCATCGTAAATCATTTCTTTTGATTAATTGATTGATTTTGATTAACAACATTCATTAGGTTGAATGGTAAGTCATTTGACCACTCTAAAAAACAAGACCAATAAGAGATAATCAGAAAATGAAGATGATAGTGAAAAGTGGATGTTTCATTCAAATTGTTTATTTATCATACTTAAAAATAGAAAAATAAAAAAATCGAATTACTATTTTTAAAATAGATTTTTTTAAATCTTAAAATTATTTTAGGTTGAAATAAAAGAACTAATAAAAAAAACTAATAAATAATAAAACAATAATGAAAATAGGATATAATGAAATAATGATAACATCAATGTACTTTAATGATATTAAAGATTTTATTAATTTAGAACTTGGAGTTAAAAGATTTCAAGGAAATATTGAACGATTTCATTTTAATCCAATTCCATTAAATGAATATTCAAGAAAATTGTTTCCTAATATTGAAACATTTCATATTTATGATGAAGATGATGAAATATTTAATGATGGAAGAATATTTAAAAAAGTAATATGGTATAGAGTAGATTATTCAACACATTTAAAAGAAAAAGAACAAGGAAATGAATGTAAAAACATAATATATACATTTGAAGATAGAGAAGAATATGGGAATGTAATACCACCAGAAGTTAAATCACTTGGATATTGGTGTTTTTGTAAATGCATATCATTGACAACAATTACTATACCAACATCAGTTAGTGAAATAGGATTTGGTTGTTTTTATGAATGTAAATCATTAAAATCAGTTACTGTACCATCACCAATTAATTTTATGGGGCGTGAATGTTTTGATAGGTGTATATCGTTAACATCGATGAATATAGATAATTTACAATTTATTAGTAAAGAAAGAATATTTATGAATGAACCAGTGTTAATTAGTATTAAAATACCATCTAATCTAAAAATAATCAATGGAAAGAATATTGAAAAGAAAGATATTAATGAATTTATTATTCCATCTTCAATTACTAAATTAGAAGATGAATGTTTTTCTGGATGTACATCACTAACATCAATTAATATACCAACAACAATTAGTGAATTAGGAGATGGTTGTTTTTGTAGATGTTCATCATTAAAATCTATAAATATACTATCATCAATTACATCATTCGGTTATGGATGTTTTTATGAATGTGGATGTGAAGAAGAATTAAAGAAGAATAAAACAATACCAGAAGATTGTTTTAAATTGTATATTGAATAAATAAAGAAATAAGATAATTGAATTGATTAAGAATAAAAAGTAATTTAATTATATATTTTAAATGATATAAAATAGATAATAAACAATTCATTTGATAATAAAATATTCAGTGAAATAATCAATTAAATGAAATGTAATAATTTCATCATTTATTTATTATTTTGTTATGTTGATTTATTTCTATTTCTTTTATTTATTATTGTATTACTTATTTCAATAATTTGTTTGAATACAATTAATTTATATTAATTATATTTGATGATGAATATTAATGATAAATGATTGTTAATTATACAATCAATTAATCATTTCATATTATGAATAAGTAATAATATTAATTCATAATTATTATATAATAATTATTATGTTAGTTCAAAATGATAATTTAGATGATTAACACATATAAGTTGGATGATGG
>NW_001854147.1:0-2212 GCF_000209125.1 Entamoeba dispar SAW760
TAAAAGATAAGAAGTACATAAGTACATATATAATATATATATATACATAGAAGAAATAAAAAGTAAAAAGTAAAAAGTAAAAAATAAGAATAAGGTATAGTAAAGATAGTCTATATATAATAGGTATAAAATAAGTAATAAGTAATAAGTAATAAGTAATATATAATATATAAAGAAATATAGAAATAAAAAGGAATAAATATAATAAGTCATTACATATATAAAATAAACATAAATAATAAAATAAAATTTAAATAAATATAAAAATATATATAAATATAGTCATAGTCTAGAAGTCAAGAATACTAATAATCTGTGAGCCTTCCTAGCTCAGTCGGTAGAGCGCGCGGCTCTTAACCGCGCGGTCGTGGGTTCGAGCCCCACGGGGGGCGTATTTTTATAATAAGAATAGGTGGTATAAGAGGAAATAGTATAAAGTATAAAGGTATAAAGGTATAAAGGTATAAAGGTATAAATGGTTATAGGTATAAAAGTATAAAAGTATAAAAGTATAAGAATATAAAGGTATAAAGGGATAAGAATAGTATAAGAGGAATAGAATAGTATAGTATAAAGGGATAAGAATAGCATATAGGTAATAGTATAAAGTAGGTACATCTAATAAGGATATAGGAAGTAAAATACTAAGTAAAATACTAAGGAAGTATAAAAAGATATATACATATATACATGTATAAGTATAATAAATAGAAATAGAAATATAAGAATATATCTACTAAAGAGAAAGAATAAGGGAATAAGGGAATAAAAAAAGAACATAATAATATAATATAATAATATAATAATAAGTGAATAAGATGATAATAATAATAATAGTAGCATAAAGGTTAATAATAATAGTAAAAAAGACGCTTCCGCTTGGGATCGAACCAAGGACCTAACGGTTAACAGCCGTTCGCTCTGCCGACTGAGCCACGGAAGCTTTCAGTAAGCATAAGTTAAGCAGAAGTTAAGCAGAAATGTTAAAGTAGATATGATAAGCAGAAATGATAAAGTAGATATGATAAGCAGAAATGATAAAGTAGAAATAATAAAGTAGATATGATAAAGTAAATATGATAAGCATAAGTTGAATAGGTAATAATAGGATAAAGTTATAAGGAGTAATAAGAAGGGTAATAATAGGATAAACATAATAAGAGGGTACATATATACATATATACATATATAAAATATATACATATATAAATATATAAATATATACATAAGTACATATATACATAAAAGAATAAGAAGTACATAAGTACATATATAATATATATATATACATAGAAGAAATAAAAAGTAAAAAGTAAAAAGTAAAAAATAAGAATAAGGTATAGTAAAGATAGTCTATATATAATAGGTATAAAATAAGTAATAAGTAATAAGTAATAAGTAATATATAATATATAAAGAAATATAGAAATAAAAAGGAATAAATATAATAAGTCATTACATATATAAAATAAACATAAATAATAAAATAAAATTTAAATAAATATAAAAATATATATAAATATAGTCATAGTCTAGAAGTCAAGAATACTAATAATCTGTGAGCCTTCCTAGCTCAGTCGGTAGAGCGCGCGGCTCTTAACCGCGCGGTCGTGGGTTCGAGCCCCACGGGGGGCGTATTTTTATAATAAGAATAGGTGGTATAAGAGGAAATAGTATAAAGTATAAAGGTATAAAGGTATAAAGGTATAAAGGTATAAATGGTTATAGGTATAAAAGTATAAAAGTATAAAAGTATAAGAATATAAAGGTATAAAGGGATAAGAATAGTATAAGAGGAATAGAATAGTATAGTATAAAGGGATAAGAATAGCATATAGGTAATAGTATAAAGTAGGTACATCTAATAAGGATATAGGAAGTAAAATACTAAGTAAAATACTAAGGAAGTATAAAAAGATATATACATATATACATGTATAAGTATAATAAATAGAAATAGAAATATAAGAATATATCTACTAAAGAGAAAGAATAAGGGAATAAGGGAATAAAAAAAGAACATAATAATATAATATAATAATATAATAATAAGTGAATAAGATGATAATAATAATAATAGTAGCATAAAGGTTAATAATAATAGTAAAAAAGACGCTTCCGCTTGGGATCGAACCAAGGACCTAACGGTTAACAGCCGTTCGCTCTGCCGACTGAGCCACGGAAGCTTTCAGTAAGCATAAGTAAGCAGAAG
>NW_001854146.1:0-1084 GCF_000209125.1 Entamoeba dispar SAW760
ATCTTTTTGCAGAGTGCTTTTGAAGATAATTGATATATAGTACTTTATATTAAAATCATAAAAAGTGCACCTTTTTTCAACAAATTTGTTGAATTAATATCTCTGCTACAACCTCACCATTTCTGATAAAACTTTATTTTTTGGAGGATCCACAGAACGATATTGGATACCTAGTACTTTTTATTAAAATCAAAAAAGTGCACCTTTTTTCAATAAAATTGTTGAATTAATATCTCTGCTACAACCTCACCATTTCTGATAAAACTTTATTTTTTGGAGGATCCACAGAACGATATTGGATACCTAGTACTTTATATTAAAATCAAAAAAGTGCACCTTTTTTCAACAAATTTGTTGAATTAATATCTCTGCTACAACCTCACCATTTCTGATAAAACTTTATTTTTTGGAGGATCCACAGAACGATATTGGATACCTAGTACTTTATATTAAAATCATAAAAAGTGCACCTTTTTTCAATAAAATTGTTGAATTAATATCTCTGCTACAACCTCACCATTTCTGATAAAACTTTATTTTTTGGAGGATCCACAGAACGATATTGGATACCTAGTACTTTTTATTAAAATCAAAAAAGTGCACCTTTTTTCAACAAATTTGTTGAATTAATATCTCTGCTACAACCTCACCATTTCTGATAAAACTTTATTTTTTGGAGGATCCACAGAACGATATTGGATACCTAGTACTTTTTATTAAAATCAAAAAAGTGCACCTTTTTTCAATAAAATTGTTGAATTAATATCTCTGCTACAACCTCACCATTTTTGATAAAACTTTATTTTTTGGAGGATCCACAGAACGATATTGGATACCTAGTACTTTTTATTAAAATCATAAAAAGTGCACCTTTTTTCAATAAAATTGTTGAATTAATATCTCTGCTACAACCTCACCATTTCTGATAAAACTTTATTTTTTGGAGGATCCACAGAACGATATTGGATACCTAGTACTTTTTATTAAAATCAAAAAAGTGCACCTTTTTTCAATAAAATTGTTGAACTTGTATCTCATCTACAACCTCACCATTTCTGATAAAACTTTATTTTTTGGAGGTTCC
>NW_001854145.1:0-1113 GCF_000209125.1 Entamoeba dispar SAW760
TGTATCTATTTATCTATTTATCTATTCTATATATATTATTATTATTATGTTTATTATTATTATGTTTTTTATTATGTTTATTATTATTATGTTATTTATGTTTATTATATTCTTATATGTTTATATGTTCTTATTATTATGTATATTTCTATACCTTTATCTATTTTTATATCTATTCTATATGATTATATGACTATACTATGTTCTTGTCTTCTATACTTATACTACCTACACTTTAACTTATTAACTTATTACCTTATTAACTTATTCCCTTTATTATCACTTTATCACTTTATCACTTTATCACTTTATCACTTTATCACTTTATTATTACTAGTCTATACTATATGTGTGTATCTTATAGTCTGACTTATACCTTTATAGTTTTATAGACTTCATTATTTCTGTATTTATATATCAAAGCATTCGTGCCCGAGTGGTCTAAGGGGGCCGATTTAAGCTCGGCTATCGGAAGATGCGTGGGTTCGAACCCCACCGGATGCATTCTTTTTATACACTTCACTTATATGTTTCTTTATATATTATTATATTATATATATCTATATTCTTATTTCTATTATTATTATTATTATGTTTATTATTATTATGTTCTTTATTATGTTTATTATGTTTATTATGTTTATTATGTTTATTATACTTATACACTTCTTATTCTACTTCTTACTATATTATCTTTACTTCTATTATATATGTATCTTAGTATTTATACTACTTATACTATCTTTCTTATCTATACAACTTATACAACTTATACAACTTATACAACTTATACACCCTTATGTATATGTACACCTTATTATGTATTTTATTCCTTTTTATTATTATTACTATTCCTATTCATTTTCTTACTCTTTTCCCTTTCTATAACGAAGCATTCGTGCCCGAGTGGTCTAAGGGGGCCGTCTCAAGAACGGCTATCGCAAGATGCGTGGGTTCGAACCCCACCGGATGCATTCTTTTAACTGTATCTTATATATATTGTCTTATTCTTATATATACTTTTAACTTTTTATTATCTATATATCTATTTCTCTATATATCTATTCCTTTCCTATATCTCTCATTTCTTATATCTCTATTATTACCTTAGGG
>NW_001854144.1:0-1133 GCF_000209125.1 Entamoeba dispar SAW760
AGTACACAACTTTATATGTATATGTATATGTTTATTTCTTTAACTGTTTAACTGTTTAACTGTTTATTTTTATTTATTCATATCATCTTATATATATATATATATATGTATCTATATTATTATATATACTTCTACTTCTACTTCTACGACTATATATCTATCTATCTAAACCTTTCTATGTATCTATGTATCTATGTATGTATATTACTTATACTTTATACTTTATACTTTATACTTTATTATTATATATCCCTTATTTACCTTTTTTTTATAATTATACCTTTTTATAATTATACCTCTTTATAATTATACCTTTTTATAATTATACCTCTTTAGTCTATTTCTTATTCTTTCATCGGTAGGTTCATATCAAGTAGGATACACCCGTTCCCATCCGAACACGGAAGTAAAGATGCTTAGAGCCTGATCAGTACCATTATGTTCACACAGATGGGAACGTCAGGTAATCTACCTTTTTGTTTTTTATATTATCTATTTAAACTTATTATATATTATATATTATCTATTCTATATATTTTTACTTTATTCTTATTATTTTATATATATACACTATACTTATAACATATTTATCATATTTATTATATATATTATATATATTATATATATTATATTTATTATATTTATTATATATCCTATATGACCCTTTTCAGTCTTTCTGACTATTATGTTCGTTGGTTTCATGGTGTAGTTGGTTATCACATCACTTTTACGTAAGTGAGGGTCCCCGGTTCAAACCCGGGTGGAACCATTTTATATTAGTACACAACTTTATATGTATATGTATATGTTTATTTCTTTAACTGTTTAACTGTTTAACTGTTTATCTTTATTTATTCATATCATCTTATATATATATATATATATGTATCTATATTATTATATATACTTCTACTTCTACTTCTACGACTATATATCTATCTATCTAAACCTTTCTATGTATCTATGTATCTATGTATGTATATTACTTATACTTTATACTTTATACTTTATACTTTATTATTATATATCCCTTATTTACCTTTTTTTTATAATTATACCTTTTTATAATTATACCTCTTTATAATTATACCTTTTTATAATTATACCTCTTTAGTCTATTTCTTATTCTTTCA
>NW_001854143.1:0-1899 GCF_000209125.1 Entamoeba dispar SAW760
GTAGAGTATTCTTTCTCTTTTATCATTGGTTTATTTAAATGATAGTATAAAAGAAATAAAAGATGAATAAAATAAATAATTTAATAATTAGAAATAATTACGGTTTAATATGAAAGATTGTAATGTCATTTGTTCCTGCACTTCTCATATGAGGTCCCCATGCACCAGTACCTGGATGTGTGTAGAGATACATTTGATATTTGTTATCTTTTGATTTAATTGAATAAAGTCCATGTGCCTTTTTAAAGAATAAATAAACAAGAATATTAAATGGTGCAAATTGACCTACATGAGTATGTCCTGACAACATTAAATCATATATTCCTTTTTCACATGTTTGTTGATATCCATGAGGACGATGTTGTAAGATAATATTGAATGTATGAGGAGTAACTTCATTTGAAACTTTATTCATTTCATTGATATACTCTTTTTCTGATTGAGTGTCATTTGTTCCAATGATAGAACATTGAAGTTCTTCTTCCATTACTGATGTGTTTTCTAATAAAATAATCCCACAACTTGTTAATATAGATTTAAGATATTCAATGCCAGTGATATAATCATGGTTTCCAGTTGATAAATAAACTGGACATTGTGTTGTCAATGATTTGAATGGCATTAACTCTTCTGCTTGAATATTTGGTGAATCAGTTAAATCGCCTGTGATGACAACGAAATCAGGATGAAGAGGAAGTATTTTATCGACAATCTCTTGAGAATGAGAAACAAATCTACTTCCAATGTGGATATCACTGATATGAACAAATGTGAATTCCTTTGATATTTTTGATGAATGGAGATTAAGATAACAATACTCTAATCTATGTCCTTTCCAAAGTGAATAAACATCAACCAACAATGAGCCAATGAAAACAAAAATGAACATAGAGACTCTGTAATAATTTGGAAGATAATTTGCTGTGATAAATGATATGAAAAAAGAAGATGGTAATGAATAGAATTGAATAAGAACAAATCCAATGCAATCAATAATTAATAAAAAAGGAATCATATTTAAAGTGAATATCATGATAGAAATAGAATATAAAGCCAATCTTCTTAATTTTGGAATTACCATTGTTCCTAGCCCATAAATAATTCCTAGCAGTAATGAAATTCTTCTGATCCATGTATATTTATTGTACAACTCATCTTTTGAAATTGTTTTGTTTGAAATTAATGAAATTAAATGGGTTATTGGAATGGATAGAAAGAACATATACATAACAACAAGCACAGAAAATCCAATTGATAATAGAATTTTTCTAAGGGTATTGTCCATAACAAATCACTGTGAATGAACAACAAGTTCATTAACAAGAAAAACCTCATCATCAACTCTTTTAAAATTCCATTATTTTTAATTCATTTTTATAAAAACCTAAAATAAATTTAAAATAATTCTGAATAAAAAATAAAATAAAAATTGAATTAAAAATGTGTTTTTGGTTATTATCAGATTGTTTATTTGATTTATCATATCTTCTCTTAATACCCATTTGAATAACTTCTTTCTTCTTTTTTATTGAGTGCAATTCGTTTTAACTTATAACTATTGTAAAGTACTATCTTCTTATTAAGAACATCAAACTGTTCTTTTAATTTTAATAATCAACAAAGTAATAACATAAAAAGATATGAACTTGATCAGAAAATATGATGAATATTATTAATCATATCATTACTAAAATAAAGCATATTTTATTATAAATCTATATACTGAAAATACACTTTTATTACAAATATTACAACTAAGTTATAAATATAAAATTGATTCTAACAATCATTTTAGAAATAGAATTGTTATTCATAAATCAGAATAATAACAAACACATTATTAGATAATATCATTATATTAGACAACACAGATAAAGTAAAATATCATTATATTTGAAT
>NW_001854143.1:1999-11676 GCF_000209125.1 Entamoeba dispar SAW760
ATAGCAATGAGCTATTCTGTTTCTTTTTATTTATTTAACTATCCTTCCTCTTAAATGAAACATTGTTCATTTTATTTTTCTTTTTTCCTTTTTTTCCATGTTTTTTGGAAATTGTTTTTGATTTTTTGTTATTTATCACTTATTTTTAGTTACACTCTGATTTTCCTATAGTATACGATAATTATCCTTAAGATACTTTTTTATTCTCTTTTTTATTTTGTTTTATTTCTATTTTTTTTTTATTGAAACTATCCTTTTCTCACATTTATATCATTTAATGTTTATCCCTTTAAAATTTAATTACACCAGTACTTAATACGTATCGTTATTATTGGTTAACTTATTCTATTGTTGTTTTTTAGAACGTTATTTTTATGTTCAAAAACTAAATAATATTTTTAATATATCAATAATATATCAAATTGATACAATTATATGTTGAAAATAAATGAAAGTAACAAAAAATAAAGTACATTGAGAAATAATATATTTAAATAAATACGATTATAAATGAAAAGAAAATAGAATTTAAAACAATTTCACAATACAAAACAATACAAAATACAGAATTAAGGTAAAATTATAAAATTACTATAGTAAAAGATTACTTACATAAATAACTACAATGCATTAATAGTTATTTACTTTGTCTTATCTATTAAAGCTATTATTACCACTTTTTATATTCTTTTTATTTTCTAATATTTTTTACCATTCAAACAATTAGTAATCAACCAAGTTGTTTAATTATTTATCATTCACTTCAACTAGTACACATATTACTATTTCTCAATTTAATACATCTAATAATATTCTTCTCTATATTGTTGTTTAAAATATTCTTAAATTTTTCAACGCATTTGTACGTTCATTTAATCTTGTTATTTTTATATTACCTTGTTCTTTTCTATATGTTTTAACACGGTTTTACTTGTAATAAGTTTATTCTGTATTATAACATATATATAATATATATTAAAATATTTAAAATAAAGAATGAAATTATTAAAACACATAAAATAACTAATATAATTTTTGTAATTATTATTGTGATAATTATTGTGATAATATTTATTTCTAATTCATTACTCTACTATTGACACTTGTTGGTATTATTTTTCTTATTTTAATACAGATTTTTTTATTCTTTTTCTAGTGTTTCTTCAATGAGTCTGTTTTAATGATAGTAAGTGTATCAAATAAACAGAAGATAAATATGAGAAAGAAAAAATATACCTTAACACAAAAGGAAATCAAAAATAGCACGAAATTATGAAACTAACTCTCATTAAACAAAAATTAAAAGTATTTTACTGTTATAACTTACTATTATGTTTGTTTAACTCTTTTCTTTTTTATATCTTTATTCTTTTAAATTTAAGGTTATTAAACCCTTCTCTCAATTATATGTTTGTCCCATCAAACCCCCAACTCAACCATGTGTCCTTACATAGCTCTAACATGTTTTTATCGTTACACAATTCACCAATCATACAAACTGAATTGTGTATACCATGGCACTTCAATGAGTTTGCATAGCATGGTATTCTGATTCGTATTCCTCCATTTATTCCTATAGCAGCAACAGGATCTCTGTCAGGTATGATGGCTCTAACAAGTACAGGAACATCCTTTTTCTTTAGTCCTAATCCTTTTGAGCCTAAAAATGTTCCAGGAGGAGAAATTCCAAAACTTGGCAATCCCTGATCCGTTCCAACCAGATTTGCAATCCCTCCTCCAAGTGAATGACCAGTAAGCACAATAGGGATTCCTTCTTTCATTTCTTTAGCTACTACTTCTTTTGCTATGCCTAAAAGTGTTTTATCAGTTTTTTTGAATGCTTTTGTTCCGAAGAATGATAGTCCATAACTTATTTTTGAAAGAGTTTGTTTTGTAAATAATGGAAATACCGTAACTGATAGAATTGGAAATGCAGATTCACTAAACAATTGAACATCATAAACCCTATCCCAATTTGAATACGTTCCTCTAAAAGATATCACTTTTACCTTATTTGGTTGACCTTTTGTAAAGGTTTTAATTCCTACCAGATAATGTAGTTCACCTTTACTATGTTGTTGGATTTCCCAACCTTTGTTTTTAAGATATTGGTCAATTTTTTCATATTCACTTGAATCATTTTCATTACTTCCTGATACATCTGAGTTACTTCTTTGTTCAGAAAAATCTTTTTGATATTGTTTTTTTGATTTTTCATTATATGCTAAAGAACTCAAACAACCATATTCTGCTGGTGTAATGCCATATGAATCATTTGAACATAATTGTGATTGACTACGAGTACTTCTTTCTATCTTACTTGATTCTTGGTAATAATCATAATTATCAAATGAATAATCATATGAAATGTCCCACAAAAATCCATTTAATTGTTGTGTTAAATCTAAATAAGACTCATCGTTTTTAATACCTTCTTGAGTATTATCTCCTTTGAATTTATTTTTTATATTTGGCATAATATAAACCATAACAACAACTATACATGCAATGATAACTACAATAACAATTAGTATAATTGCAAGAATAATACTACTATTAAAATCAAATCCAAAATGAGAATCAGCTTTATCACTTGCTTCCTTGAATTTCCTATTTCTTAATTCTTTGATTATAGTAACTCCATTAGAGAGTATTGAGAATAAAAATATTATTAAGTATAATAATAGCCATTTCCCTTCTTGCCATGTACTAATAACAGTCCCTATATAAAATCCACAAAAGGTAAGGAATAGAATTACACATATTACGGTTATGACAGCAACAGCAACACATTGACAATTTGATGGTTTTGTATTACTTTTAGAATTGTCTTTTGAATCAGATTCAAAGATCAATGAATATACAATCAACAGAATCGAAAAGAATGGCAGGCACTTTAAATAACTAATTATAAAAATATAACCTTCATCATCCCTTAGTTCTTTACTAATTTCTTCATGTTGCTGTTTACAGTCACAAATAATCTTTATAAAAAAGATTAATAATTGAATGGCTGCACCTATTACCAAATAAGAAATCCCTATAGTTCCAAGAAAAGATGGTGCTCGATGTCCATTCTTTTTGCCATGGACATTATAAACAATCTCTAGAATTAAATAACCAACTAACCCAACGATAACACCAAAAAGAGGTATAATAATACCAATAATATGTATCCAATTATAATTATTTGAACTAAATTCTGTCAAAACAGCTTCGAGTTGTTTTCTGTAACCATCCTTAGGGATGATCTTATCACTAACATTACTATAAAACTTGATTGATACGCTTATGTATTGAAATGAAAATAAAATAAATCTGTAGACAAATACAAATAATAGAGGAGATCCGTAAATAAGTAACACAGAATAAAATGATGAAGTAAATAAGTATAGTGATGAACTTGTAAAAATAAACCAGATTCCCAATAACATTACAGACACAAAGAAGAGTGATTGGAATTGGCAGAAGAGAGAAAATACACGCATTATATTAAATATAGATATTACAACTAAGTCTACTTCTCTTTTCCAATTATTCTTAAACCTAACACAATAGCCCATTTGAAAATGCTATTTTCGAGATGATGTGAATACGACACCAAGTGTTCGAAAAATTATTCTGTTATTTATATTTTGTAAAAAAAATAATAAATATTCTTAAATATATTATTAACATTTTATTGGTTTTTATAAATAAATATTCTTCATGTTATGAATGTTGAAAAATTACACATTTATGTAACGTTATTACCCTTGTTTATTTTTAGTTCATTGATATCCTCATCCATTCATTTCTTCATCCTATTTATTTATAGTAAGTATTAAAAAAACACATTAACTATTAATTCATTTAAATTATTCTATTCTTAATAATAGTAGGAAAAAAAAGGTTTCTTGTTTTATTTTATTTGAAATAGAGTTATATTAAAAGTTAAGAGAATTTAGATTATTAAATTTCATAGTTACTATTGAATTTAAGTTATTAATTTATTTCTGATGAAGATAGTTCCAATAATTTATTTATAACAATAGTTAGTATTCATTTCTTTTAGTTAATTTAAACTTTTCATATGTTAATCTTATATAATTAATGTTATTATCTTTATCATATTTTTAAATTTATGTTGCTCTATTATAATATGTTTGTTATTCATTGATAAATATTTAACTAGTAAAGCATGTTTATCAATTATTTAAACTTTTGTATTATGTCAATATACAATAATAGAATTTAAATGTGATATAAACACTATTCTTTATTTGAATTAATAATTGCATTCATAAATTACTATAATAAAGAAATAGCAATTTAACATGAAGATATTGTATGAATAAGATAAAAATGATAGAATGAGTCATTTGTAGAAATGGAAAATTATATAAACAAATATACTCAATATAATTGAAGTCTAAAAGAGAACACTTAATGAAGGATTATAATAAATATTAACTCGTGTTAAATAATACAAATCAAATAATATTTAATTCATATTCAGATAAATGGATATATGAAACAAACTAATTGAATAATAGTTATTGATTTGTTTATGGTTTATATATTAACCTTAATATCATTATTATATTTGTATTTGTTATTTATGGTTATTGTAACTAATATCATTTTTTATTGATTTAAAAAATAGCACAAGTAGGTTTCATTTATATAACTCTTATTAATTTAATTTCGTATTTCATCTTGTTAAATTTTGAATATTAATTGTGCAGACAAGATAATTTGTTGTTTATTCTCTTTTATTTTTCTTCTCTTTCATTTTTGTATTATTTCTTGTTATATATATCTTTTTTTCTTTATTTCTTCATGTTTGTTTGATAAAATAAAATGTTTCATTATTATAAAATCAAACCTTCTCATTATCATTCGTTCTTTTCATTTTATATTATGATTAATAAAATGAGTTTATCATTAGTCATGAGTTAATTTCATCATCATAATTTAATATATAATGATTGATTGAAATAATAAACAAAAAATAAAGAAGATTTTAACAAAATAAATTAATTCAAGTGATAGAAACAATATAAAATAATAAGAGTAAGAATAGAATAATAAACAATATATTACAAATAAGAATAATCAAATCAATACACAAATCAATTGAAATAAATATATTATAATGAAATATAAATACTAAAAATAAGAAATTAACATGAATAATCAATAATTGATAAATAATAATGAATATAATCATAAAATATTAATGAGTTGAATTATGAATTGAATTTATCATTCATTTCATATTATTATTGTATTTATTGTTATTATTTATTATTTTATTCATTTTAGGATATTGAACTATAAAACTGAATAGAATTTTAATTTAATATTTCATTTGATTCTATTTATTGTTGAATTATAAAATACAAATATAATGAAATAAAATGAACAACGAATTGATTGAATTATTAATAAATGGAAATAAATGATAATAATAGAAATGAATATAATTAAAGAACAGAACTGAAATATAAACAAACAATGATTACATATATTAATTTATAATTACAAGTGCAACAAAGAACATTAAAAATAAATAAGAAAGAAATAAAGAAATTATACACACACAAATATATTCAAATAAACATAAAGGAATATACAATAAATATAACGTACATTTAAAAGTTGATGTTGAAGAGGGAAAAGAAACAATATCATCAATACAATCAACATAGGTGTAAAGGAATAAATATCAATAAATAATGTTCAAGAAGAGGGGAGTGGTAAAGAAAGTGGAATCTTAAGTGAACTAAATAGTAAAAGAAAAAGAAAACCCCTAAAGGGAGTGATGGAAATAGTCAACTAAGTAGTCATGAAACAGGAACGGAAACTTCAAGTATAAGTGGACCAAGAACTTTAGGAACAGTTGGTGGTAAAAAATGATGGAGTAAATGATGCAGGAACTACAAGTGCAAAACAAGAAAATAAAGGAATAAAAGGAGTTAAGGTCAAGAAAGCACAACCACACGTGACAAAAGAAAAAAGAACACACTAACAAAAAAGTTGTAAAACCAGGAAATAAAGCAAACGGTGGCACGGAACAAAAAAAGAACAAATGGTAACAAAATACAGAAGTAGGAAACAACGGAACATAGGCAAACTCAAAACATTGAAAAAAGTATCTAATACTGGAATAGAAATTGGTAATCAAAATAGAAAAGGAGATACTGAAAGTACAAGTGATAAAGGAACAAAAACTACAGAAACAGAATATAAATGGAGCAAAACAAAAACAAAAAGAGACAATAAAAAAGAGGAAGAAGAAACAGGGAGTATTGGAAAGAATAACAAATATTGAAAAAAAAGAAACTGCAACAGGGAAAATGGAGAAGAAAATGTTAAAGGAGGAAATGAAAAAGGAAATAAAGGAAAAAAAGAGAAAAAAAACATAAAATTGAACAAGAAACATAAAACCAACAAAAATGATTCAAGAATGAACAAAAAGACCAAAAGTCAAACAAAAAACACAGAAATGAAAAGAGTACTGAATAAAAAGATTGAAATAAAGAATCAAGTAATAAAATAAGGCAACAAAAAAGGAAATAAAAAATGAAGAAAAAGAAGGATATGAAAGAAAAAAAGTGAAATTAAGAAGTAGAAGAAGATGAAAAGAATAAAAGTAGAATGTTGAGAATATAAAAAGGAGTAAATCAAAAAGAGATAATAAAAGATGAAAATAATGATGAAATAATGGGTGTATTTTTTATTACAGAAATTAGAAATATGAAATAAAAAGTGTTTAATTTATTGATGCAAATTATTTAACTTTATTTTATTTATCTTTATTTTATTCATTTTTATTTTTTCTATGATTTTTATTTATATGTATTATTTATTATTAGTGTTTATTAGGTAGTCAGTTATAGATGTTATATGATTAGTATATAATATGTAATATGTAATATATGATAAATAATAAATAATAAATTCATATGATATAGATAGAAGATATAAAAATTAAATAAATAATAATAAATAATAAAGAAATAAGAAGAGAAAAGAAATGATATAATAATAAATAAAATATATAAATAATATAATAATAAATAAAATCAATATAATATAAATAAAATAATAATAATAAATATAAAGAGAAAGAAGATATAAAATATAAAAATAAAATGAAATGAAAATAAGATAATGAAGTGTATTAATATATAAGAAATATATATATATATATATATATAAATATAAATAATAAGAATATAAAATTAATAAAATATGATAAATATAAAATATATAGATAAAATGATGATATATATAATATAATAATAAAAATAATATAATAATAAAATATATAAATATATAAAAATAAAATACATAAATAACATAATAATAACATAATAATAAAAATGTATACTTACATTGAATCAAATATCATTTCTGAATTATTTATATTTCAGAACAATTTATCATAAAATGATATAAAATATAAACAAACATAATTGATTATAGATGTGTATTTAATTTACTTTTTTATTTTTTATTTTTTTTTTAGGAACAAAATAATAAAAACTATTATTTTATTGATTCAAAATATTTTGCCTAAATTATATGATAAACATGAAAATTATAATTAAAAGAAAAGAAGATAAAAACAATATCAATAATAAAATTAAAATAACAAACACATCATTTAATTAATATCTCTATCATTCATAATTCAATTAATAATTCTATCAAACATAATTAAAACAAATTTATTATATTATAATTTATAATTATGTATTCATTCTTGTTATTTAGTATCTTTTTATTCTTCTATTTTTCATTTTGTTTATTATATAATTATTTTGAATGAATGTATTCTATTTTAATTTATTTATTGTTCATTTCTTTATTTGTAATTAAATAAAATGATAAAGTATGTTAATAAAATTAAATTATTTAATAGAATTAAATGAAATATTAATTCTATTTCTTTTATGTTTGTTTTCATTCTTTATTTTCAATTCTTTCTAACATTCTTACTACTTCTTCTATTCTTATTCTTTCTTTCGCTTCTTGTTTCCATGTTTTTTCAATAATTTCTTTAATATCTTCTTTAACTTCTTGTATTATTGTTGGTCGTTTACCTGTTGTGATTGAATCTGCAATATCCCATGGATGTGGATATGATGTTTTGGGAAATGGGTCTTGCCATGTAATAATCTCTAACATTGTTATTGAATATGAATATATATCTGATTCCATTTTGTAATGTTCTCGATTTAATATTTCTGGTGCCATGTATTTTGGTGTTCCTATCCCTTTTGTGAATGTCATATTTGTCATCATCATATTAATGTTTCTTGATGCTCCAAAATCTGTTAATTTACAATTAACTCCAATATTATCATCAATTGTTACAACAAGAAAATTATCTGGTTTAATATCTCGATGTAGTATTCCATTTGAATGAAGATATGAAATTCCTTTTGCTCCATCTATCATGAATTTAATTCTTATTTTATTTGGTATTTCCGTGTTTGTTCTTTTATTAATTAAATCTTGTATTGATCCATATTTTGCATATTCTGTTATCATACATATTTTATTAGGAATAAATACTGCTCCATAAAATTGAATAATATATTCACTTCTAAATTTATCTAACATCATTACTTCTTTCTCAAATTCTTTCATTTTATTTTCACTTTTATCAATTTGTTTCATTTTCTTAATTGCTACTTTATTTCCTCTAAATTCTCCGATATATACAATTCCAAATGATCCTTCTCCTATTTTATGTTCTTCTTTTATTTCATCTGGATCAAGTCGTGTTGATATTTGTGTTTCTCCTTTAATTGAAATAATTTTAATTATTTCTTCTTGTGTTTTATTAAGTGTTTTACTAATTATCATTATTTGTTCTTTAATTTTAGTAGTACATTTGATTGTAATGAATATTTCAAATTCACATGCATATCCTCCTTCAATTGTAATGATATTTGGGTTTGTTCTAATTGAATATTTTTCATTTTCTTCTTTACTACTTATTTGTATTTTCTTTTTTTCTTTCTTTTCATTTCCAATACATATTAATTCTCTGATTTCTTTATTTACTTCAATTTCTTCTCCTTCTCCTATTTCTATTTCTTTTTTATTTGTTATTATTCCATCTCCAAGTGTTATGAATTTGATATTTGATTGTGAAATTTTAAATATTGTTGTTGTTTTCTCTTGTTCTTTCTTTTCTTTGCGTTTTATAATGTAATTAATCATTATTATTATAATTATAATTATTATAATGATGATAATAAGTATAATGATGATAATTATCATTATCATCCACCATACAATTTCTTTATTACATTTTGTTCCTTCTTCATTGATTCCATACCAAAATGAACATTTTGAACATTTATTATTTTTTGTTTCTTTACATTTATTAATATTTGAATAATGAATACATTCTTTATTTATTATTATATATTCATCTTCACATGTATTACATTCTTTCTCATTTAAACATGTTATACATTTATTTCCACATTTTGAACATTCTTTATTTATTAAATAATATCCTGTTAAACATTCTCTACATCCATATTCTTTATCTATTTCTCCTTTACACCCTTTAATTGTTGTTGTTGATTTACATATTCCTGTTGAACTCATAAAATATCCTTCTCCACATATTATACATTTATCTTTTTGATTACATGTTAAACATTCTT
>NW_001854142.1:0-1644 GCF_000209125.1 Entamoeba dispar SAW760
GGTCTTCATCAGCCAAATCAACTTTATTTCCAACTACAACAATTTTTACTCCTTGAGGACAATAATTTGATACATCATTTACCCAGTCTTGAAGATACTCAAATGAATCTCTGTTTGATATATCATATACCACCAACGCACCATGAGTTTCTCTATAGTATTGAGCGGCTAAGGAACGGTATTGCTCTTGTCCACAGGTATCTCTTAAAGTCAAACTAACAACACAGTTATCAAGTTCCATTTTATATGAAAAGATATCCATTCCATGTGTTGTTTCATAATGTTCATCAAAACAACTATTAACCAACTGATTTGCAAGACTTGTTTTACCGACTGTAGAAGCACCAACAATAACAACGTTAATGCGAAGTTCTGGTTTATTCATCCAGTTTGAATTTTAAATATTTATTTATTTTTAAGATTTATTTTCAAATTTTCTTTTTTAATTCTTGTTTTTAAAAACAATTTCATTAACTATTTAATTATTTAATCATCTTCCAACATTTGATAGGTCATAGGATCACCTTTACGAGAAACAGGATTCAATATACCATAATCTGCAAGTGGTCTAAAAATTGATGGAGAAATTCTACTCGAGGATTCTCTTTGAGCAGGATATGACTCATAATTTGTTTCTGTTTTAGAATAATCACTTTGTGACTCACTTCTTTTCAATACAATTTTAGAAATAATCTTTGGTGTTTCTTCTCTTAAGAAAATTTTTGATGAAGTGTAAGGAAGTGCTGATTTTGATTTTTTGTATTCTTTTTCATTGAAAGAATTAGGTTCTATTTTAGATTCCATAATAGAAAGGATAGTTCTAAAATCTTCTTCTAATTCATTAAACTCGGTCTTTTCTTTTTCATTAACTTCTCCATTAAAAATACTTTCATCTAAACTTTCTGTAAATTCAGTGTATAATTCTCTGGCATTTTTTATTAATAAATCATAACCCTTTGGTTTTTTCTTTTTATTTTTATATTCTTCAAGCATATCACCCATTAACAAGATATATTCTTCTACTGTTCTTGCAGTACTTTCTAATGATCCATTATTGAGTTTAACTTCTGGATTTATTGGAAGATGGTCTTTACTCCAATGAGCAAATAATTCCATTTCTGGATAGAGTCTCCATTGATATGCAAATTCTTTGCATTTTTCTGAAAGAAATGAATTCTTTTTAGAGAAAATACTAAAATTCTATTTTTGTAAGTTTTAAATTTCAAGAAAATAGAATAGAAATTAAGAATAACAAACATTATATTGTGCTACTTGTCTGAAATTTTCAAATGTTTCTTTTGTAGCAAATCCCTTTCTAAAAGGTTCATAATTTGATATCATATAGTCTATAAGACATAGCATAAAATACATTTCTTTCCTTGATATGTAGTTATTTAAGAACTCAAGACAACGAAGATTAAATTGGCAAACTAATGAAGGAATTGCCTTTGGTATACATTTAAGAGCATGAAGGATTTGATTAAATAGATGAAGGTTTGGATTAACTTCTTCATTATCAATAGCACTTTTAACTAGTTCACTTAATTTCATTGTTATAACTATTATTATTTGAGATTTCTTTTAACATACCCAAAATGAAAAACCCTTGAAATGTCTTATTCTTCTTATTTTAATCTTTATAGA
>NW_001854142.1:1744-7781 GCF_000209125.1 Entamoeba dispar SAW760
ATCACATTGAACGCCTTTTTTTCCATAACAATTCTGCAATACGTAAAGATATTTTTACAGTAAAATTTTTTGAGTCAGCCCAGTAAACTTCATTCAATTTAACACATCCATTAAAAGATTTTTCACCAATAAATATTAAAGAAGATGGAAGGTTGATTGATTTTAATGATTTACAATTACTAAAACATTCTTCATAAAGGTGTTGTATTTTTTCAGGTAGGACAATGTGTTCTAAAGAATCACAAAATGAAAATGCATGATCTCCAATAGAAATTAAAGTATTTGGAAGTTCAATAGAAACTAAACTCTTACAATTCTCAAAGGCAGATTTTTGGATTGAAGTAATTCCATCAGGGAGTTTAATGTATTGAAGATTTCTACACCAAACAAAACAGCTCTCACTAATAGAATTAATACTATTAGGTAACTCAATAGATTTTAATTCATAACAGCACATAAAAACACCAGTTCCTAATATTTGAAGAGAGTTTCCAATGATTTGAATTTGATGTAATCGAGTGCATTTTGAAAAAGCTTTATTTCCAAGCTCTTTTACTGAAGTTGGTATTGTAATTTGTTGTATAGAAATAGAACTAAAACATTCATCACCAATTAAACTAACACCATCAGGAATATTATTTCCATACAACTCTCTATCACTAATTGTATACTCAATGTTTTTACATTTAATAATAAGTCTTGATATAAACCTAGATAAATGATATGAAACTAATCCTTTAAATATTCTTCCTTTTACACTAACATTAACTACACCACTACACCCTAAAAAACATGCTTTTCCTATATTTTCTAATTGAGATGGTAAAGTAATAGATGATAATGAAGTACATCCTTTAAAACATTCCTTTCCAATAATTTTTACTGTTGAAGGTATATTAATTTGCTTCAATTTTTTGCAGTCAGCAAATGCACGTTCAGATAAGCTAATAACATTACATAAATTAATTGATGTTAATAAATCACATTTCTCAAAAGCACTATTCCCTATTGAAATTAATGTTGGTGGTAAATCAATTGATTCAACCGTATTAGCATATAACCCTTGATCATTTATATGAGTAACACCATACCCAATAGTTACAGGACGTGATGTAGGTGCAGAATAACTGATAAATCTAAAGTCACAATTATCTTCTCTATGTTTTAAATAAAATGAATAATCTACTTTATATCGATACACATGATGTAATTTTGGATATAACTTATCATTAATACCATATAAGTGTTGTTCTTCTATTGTTTTAAACAATTTTATTTTAGTTATTGGATTAAACCGATACCCATCAACAAAATCTTTATAAATTTTATTAACCATCATTACTCTAATAAAATCTAATTCATCATTAAAATAAACCCCTATTCGTCTCATTTCACTTGCACCAAGATGTCCTTTTTTGGTTATTTCAATTTTCTGAACCGGAATCATTTCAATCATAGATTCTGTTTTAGTTGAAAATCCCGAAAATGTTGATGTGGAATCTGTTGATTCTTCGTTCATTTACTTTTTAAGTTTTATTTAATAAGAACTTTTTATTTTAGTAAAATTCTTTCAAATTATATTTTATGTTGTATTTAGTTTCTGGGGTATAAAAAATGTTTTTTATTTATGCTTTTTTCGTTTTCTGATCTTCTTTAAAATATCTTTGATATTATTTTCTCATGAACTCCCTTCTCAAAAGCATACCCGTCCATAAATCGATTTGTTTTTTTTTCTGTTAGTAATATTTATTAATCAAAATAAACTCATTTTGTCTCATAACTTAGTTCAAAAGTTAAAAAACACAAAAAAAAAAATAATTCTGTTATCAGAACTCAGAAGAACTTATACTATTCCAGATAATGAACGTCAAATTTCGGGATTTTTCTCTGAGTTTTACATAAAAATCTATTTTTAGGGTTTCTATTAAAAAGAGAAACTTAAAAAAGCATGTCACAAGAAAAGAAAGTGGAATCCTCAATCATTTTTGACAGAGAAAAAGAGTTTCAAATAGGAACTTTAGTTTCGATGATTGAAACAACAAGAAAGGAAATTGAAGAAAATAATCTTGAAATTAATCAAACAACTCCAAAAAAAATAAAACAACCAAAATCTCTCGTTGAAGAAAATCGTATTGAAAAGAAGAAAACTAACCAACCAATTGAAGAAAAAGAACAAAAATTAGACCAAGAAACTCAAAACCAGATTGAGAAAAAAGAATCAAATACAAACCAAGAAATTATTGAAGACAAAATTAGTGAAATTAAAGGTAATAAAGAAGTTCTTTCTAATACAATTAATTCACCTCAAAAAGATCAGAAACTAGAAATAAATGTAAAAGAGAACACAACGATAGCAAAGGAGGATTTAGATAAAAATAATACTATAAATATCTCACATGTTATTGACAATCTTAATGTTCCAAAGACTACTAAAGAAAACAAAGATTTAAGCCTTGTTGAAGAATCAAAGCAACAAATAAAGGAGGTTGAGACACCACAAGAACATAAAGTAACAAACAAAGAATTAGAAGTTAGTAGTATTTGTTCTAATGAAAAGAATGAAAATAAGAAAGTAGAATGTGTTGAAGAAGAAAAGAATAACATCAGTTTAGTTCCTGCAAATGATTTGGTTGACAAAAAAGAACCAAATAATATTATAAAAACTTTTTCATCTCAAGAACAAATTAAAGCATCTCAATGTAGGGAATCTCTTATTCATACTGAACGATTGATGGCTACTGTAAAAGACAATACACATCACCCAGAAGAAAAAGTTGTTTCAACAGTAAAGTATAATAAAATTGAGACACCAAGGAAAAGAGCATCCGTTAGCAGAATTACTTTACTGGAGGATTCAAAAAAAAATCAAAAACCAGAGTTTATTGTAATTAAAGAAGACGTCATTCCTCATAAGAAAGAGAGTATTACAAGAATTAGTGATGGAAGCAGATTTTCAGTCAAAAAATTAAGTTTTGATGAAAATGAACAAGAAGAAATTGAAAAAGAGAATTTACAACATAACTCACCTATAAAAGGAGTAAGTCAGATGGAAGAAATTCCAATTGAAATTCAAACACCAAATTGCAATAAGAATGAAGAGATATCAGGAATATCAAGTATCTCGAGATTATCCGATAAAATGAGAGAAGAAACGAAACCATCTAAAGGAGGTTTAATGTTAGACAAAAGTCGTTGTTCTGAATTTAAAAGAAAATTGTCTTTAGTTGGTAAAAAAATTGGAGAAGAAACAGAGCATCAAATTAAAAAACCTGTTCCTGCTATTTCTATTAATTTATTTAATTCAAGTATTTTACAACCAAGAGGAAAAAGAACAAAGACATTACCCTGTTTCAATTCTAACGGAAGATTATGTTCATTAGAAAAAGATATGGAAAAAGATGAACAATCTGCATACTCTTTATTGCAAAATACACACATAAATCTTAATCAGGACATGGAAGAAGATGAACTTGAAAATGAAATGGGATCAATACAACTTAACATAAGATTATCAAATTATAGAAATAGTAATATTTAAATGATGTCATAACTACTTTTGATTATATTTAATCCCCACAAACAAATGAAGAATAAAAATGATGGTATAAAGGAAGAAGTTAATTTATTTTTTGTTTGATTTTTTTATACGTAATATTAGTTTTAAAATAGATATTTAATTTTAATAACAATAATTTATTATTAAAGTATTTAGAATAAAATAAATAGTATAAAAAAGAATGAATTAATTTTTAGATTTAGATGAATAAAAATAGGCAAACTTTTATGGTTATCAAAAAAATAAAGTCATAAGAATAACTGTCTCATCATAATGTTATTTGTGAGAGTCATTACCATAACGATATTGTTTCATATATCATTAAATCACTATAGTATTATTTATCATTTTATTCGGTTTTCAGTAATTATTTTGATTCAATTAATCTGATAGGGATATATGTCAACAATTAATAAATTAAACATATAAAATAATAGAAGTAAGGAAAAAGCATAACTATCACAAATAAATAAAAAATAGACTAGATAAAATGTATTATTATGATAAGTTATATTTCGTTAAGCTCTAAAACATATTAAAATGAATGAAAATTAATAGAGATAAAAGAAGAAAGAATAAAATTGTTGAAAGCACTCATATTTATTTCATAAATGATTTGTATTCATTATTATTTGAAATCTCAGTTAATATTGTACTATTTAATCATAATATTTATTTTTCGTGATATAGTTACATTTCATTTAAATTGTATTTTACATCACAATCAATCCATATTTTTATTCTATTATTTATTTTATTCTATAAACTAAAGTTAAATAATTTATTTATTTCAAGTTGTTTATTATAATAACACTCTTTTTCAAATTGAATACATTGTTCTTTTGATATTATTAAATACAGTCCTATTTTCTTACAATATATTTATTTTATCTCTTCTATTTCTTTATTTTTTTAAATACTTGAAAGAGAGTATATCATTTTCCATCATTCTTAGTTATAAAAATATCGTATCACTATTAAATATTGATCTCATTCTTCTTTCCTTATTGACGCTCACCCATTTCAAATGATTATTCAAATATAACTTGTTGTAATTTTTATAATATTTTGTGGTGTCATGATAATTTCTTCTAACTCCATTAATAAAAAGAAATAATTTTATTATTTCAACATTTATTTTAATTATTTTTGTTTTAATTTATTTCTATTATTGTTTTCTTTGATTTTTATTTTGATCTTATTTTCTAGTTTATTTTTTATATTCCTTCCTTTAAATTCTAACTATATTTTAATATTCATTATTTTCATGTTCTTTTGTTTATATTTGTTATTTATATTTATTGTAAATAATATTAATTTTAGTTGAAATAATCAAAGGTGATATGTTTCCTTCATACAACGCTTATTAAATAACTGAATATTCCATCTTATCAAATTTCAAATAAGAATTTTACACATAAAAACAACAGTGATTTTCTTTTCTTTTATTTTTCTATTCTTTATTGTCATACATCTTTTTTTCTTTTGCTTTATTACTTATTTCATTAAATTTTATTTATCTCATTTTCTTGTGTTCTTATTCTTGTTTATATTTTATACCTCTTCTTATATAAAAAGCTTGTTCATTGTGAATATCCTATTCAATTATTTATTTCTTCTTCTGGTTTTTCTTCTTTACTTTCTTCAACTTCTTCTCCTTCTGAAAAGACTTTCAAGTTTCTTTGTCTTTGTAAGTAGACATACACTGCATAAACAATGATAACAACAACAATCACAATCAAAGCTATGACAAAAATGACTATAACTCCAATTGTCCATTTAGGGAATTCCGTATTTTTAACATATCCTGCAAGTCTATCTTCTGGACATGCAATGTCTTTATCTTCAAGATTGGTTAATACTATTCCATGACATGCTGCTTTGAATTGATATGAATTTCCTTTTTCTTTTCTACTTATTTTGTTACTTGAAATTTTGTTTATTTGATATTCTTCTACTTTTATTTCATTTTCTTTTGGTAATCTCATGATTACTAACAATGTTTTACTTCCTGTTTCCTCATAATAAACATTGATAATACTCTTCTTTAATGTTGTCATTGTTTTTCCTCCAACATCATCTCCAATATTTAAATTAGCACTATTGTTGTTTATTGGCTTGATTGTAATTATTGTATCTGTAAAATCAACATCATTACTCATAATATCAATATACGTGTGTTCTATATCAATCTTTTGTTCTTTAAAACTACTTTCTTTGTTGATTTTCAAATATCCATTTGAAGTAACTTCTAAATTAACTCCTTGAATTCTTTCAATTGTTAATTCCCCTGTATCAATAACAACATTTGAATATGTTCCATTACCCAATATTTCTTCTATATAACTTTTCTCTTTATTATTACTTTTAAGTGTCATTACAACTTCTTTGTTTTTATCTCCTTTAATGTTCATTTCTTTTATACTGCAATTACTCATAATAAGTGTTGATGTTCCTAAAACATCCACTCGACTAATATTC
>NW_001854142.1:7881-9430 GCF_000209125.1 Entamoeba dispar SAW760
CCTTCATACTTTTCATTTGATATTAATTTGTACATTACACTTGTTGTTGATGAAAAATCAATTATACACTTATCTCCTGAACATGGACATGTTTTTCTTTCCCACTCTACTTCGGTTGTTATATTTTCTTTATTTTCTAAATTTGAACATGCTAATTCTTGAACATTTGGTTCAATTCCTTTTGGACATGCTGATAAAATGTATTGCTGTGAATCTAAAATAACTCCACTTGATCCTATTAATGTAATTCGTTCAATATCATTGTTTCGTATTAAATTAAAACATTTATCTCCTTTATTCTCTCCAACAATTTTCACACTAATATTTTCAATCTTCACATCTCCTCCATTTTCTATTACAATAATATCATCATCTATCCTATTTCCTTCTATTTCTATCATTGTATTTTTTATTGTGATTTTATTAACATATCCATCTTCTTTTGTTCCTCCTTTCATTATTATCTTCCCTTTTTCTCCTATTTTTATTATTCCTCTTTCTATGAAAACTCCTCTTTCTTTCACTTCTTTGTTCCCTTCTATTTCAATTAATGCTTTATTATTTTCACTGAATGTAATCATATTATTAATTTCTATTTCTCCTCCTGTAACTTCAATTCTTCTTGTAAAGATTTTATCTGTTTCTAGTGTGAGTGTTCCTTTACTCATTGTGATTGAATCAACATTTAATGTCACTCCTTTAATTTTCATTCTTTTATCTTCTCCATCTATTATTTGATAGATGTTTATTGGGAATTTCGATTCAATTATAGTTTCATTGATATTCATTGTATAAATACTTGAAACTGATTTCATTAAAATGTGTTCTCCATAGTTAATTATTCTTTCTATTAATGAATTACTTACTGGATCATTAAATACACATTCATTTTCATTCTCACAATCAAATATACATTCTTGTTTACTTATAAGTGAATATGTACAATAACATCCTGTTGGAAGTTTATTTTCTTGCTTATATGAACATCTAATAGGTGGACAATTATATGTTATGGTATCTGTTTTACATTCTTGAAGAACAATTCCTCCACATTCTATCATTTTCACTTTTTCATTGGAATTAGTGATACTTCTAATCTTAAACGATATTTCTCCATTGTTAATATGTTCTTGTTGATGTGAAATAAGTGGAGTACATCTTTCATTTGGTTCATTATTTGATTCATAATTGAATTGTGAAATACTTGCTATATTATTTGATGATGATAACACAAATGTTCCTGACTTATATGTAACTTTGTCAATGTCAAATGAATTATCTGATTTAATTATTGATCCTTCTAGAATAAGTTCATTAAATACATTAATTCCTACTAACTTAATATTTCCTGATTTCCCATTCACATGGAATTGTGTATTATAAATTCCATCTAAATCTACTTCTAATTTTCCATTACTGTTATCAAGTATATTAATATATGTTTCTTTTTGTGAATCTTTAATATGAATATTTGATTTTGTTAATACTAAATTAACATTATTCTCAATTGTTGTTGTTTCAATATAAATTGTACATTCATTAGAACATG
>NW_001854141.1:0-1007 GCF_000209125.1 Entamoeba dispar SAW760
ACTTTGTATTAACTTCTCTTGTAATTCTTTGTATTTATTTATTTTGTAAATATAATTTAATTCAATGTTTCTATCTTGACATATATCAACATCATTAATATACCATTTTTTATCTTTGATGATTTGATAATATATATCTAGTATTCTAACATTAAAAGAATGGTCACTAACCAATAAATCTTTATTGTAATTTATAACCATTTCATTATTATTAATACACTTAGGATATGTATTAAAATCTATTTCATCGAATTCATTAAAATATGTAATTAATATATGTTTATTTATTTGTTTACATACATAATCATGTTTTAATACTTGATTATTCTTCATTACATCCTAACAAAATGTGGTTAATAGATGGAATTGTGTTAGGACAATATTTACAATATTTTAATATATCAATATGAAGTATTTTAGATTTAATAATTCCTCTCATAGTTACTCCTTCTTGCATCTTTACTACTTAGAGGAATGCATTTCTTTTTATATTTAATGACATCCATCTAGTTACTGATAATTTCATATTATTAAATATACAATTTACATTTCTTATATATTCACTACATTTCTTTCCATTCATTTAAATATCTTTCATTTAATTTATTTGTTACAAATTCAAATACATTGTTTACATCATGTTTTATTTCATTTAATTGTATTATATTCATTTATTGAAATTAATATTCTTACCAAATGCTCTCTTCATTCTTTTAATTATTCCATTTGGATTCTCTTTTACTGCCTCTATCATTTCTCATATTTCTGTATTTGATATTTATATTTTAAATATATTCTTAATAATTCCTTAGCACATTCATCTCGTGCTGACATTAATCCCATTCATAATTCATTTATTGTAACATATAATCGGGAACCAAAATAAGCGAAGAAATTATGCATTTAAATAAAATGCTCAAATGAAAATAGTGTAATATATTTTTTGAATATTAGATTATTCTGTTTTCTATTATTTTCTCTTAAAATATAAAATATAAAATAAAATA
>NW_001854140.1:0-1116 GCF_000209125.1 Entamoeba dispar SAW760
GAATGAACATTAAAGAAAGAATTAAGAAAGTAAGAGAAATTTTGATGAATAGTTGAAGTAGTGATGAAATTAGAGAAAAAATAAAAACAATAAGAATTGAGAATAATGAATAAATAATATAAAACAAAGAAAAATGTACAATAATCAATCGAAGGTTGAATGAACTTCAAATAATTTATTTTTACTATAACAATATTTACATGAGAAAAAAAAGATAATAATGAAAAAGAAAATAATAAGAATAGTTGAAATTAATAATAAATTAAAAATGATGAAATATAATGTATTAATTATGAAGAATAAAAGAAATAAAAGATGAGTCATTAAGAAAAATACTTGAATAATTTCTAGAGAAAATATGAAAAGAACATGATTATTTTAATTGAACAAATAAAGAAGAAATGAATAATGTTGATAACACCAAAAGATTCATTAAAATAACAAAGAGAATAATGAAGAAGGTAATAGAGATGAAAAAGAGAAATAGAAATGTGTTTATTATGTTTAAGAATTGAAGTAAAGAGAGTTATAGTAGAAAATACATGAAGAATATTGTATTAATGTTATTTGTATGATATTCTAAGTAAAAGAAAGAATAAGAAGAAATGATTGAGAAATGAATAATGAATTGTTTAATAAGTGAATTAAATTGAGTAGAATGATATGAAAATAAAATAGTGAAGTAGTTTAAATTAGAGAAGAAGTAAAAGATTTCATTGAGAAATAAGAAGAAAATGAAATAACACAATAAATTTAATTAAAAAACTCAAAACAACAATAATCGTTATTGAAGTGAAAATATTTAATAAAAAGAAAAAGAACTGATGAACTAATTACAATATTAATTAGAAGATGAACAAATAGTTGAAATACTTTTACAAATTGTATTAAAAAATGTTATAAAATATAGTCAAGTGTTTAAAGAATGATTTTCAATGAATTAAAAGAAATAAGTTGAAGGAGTTAGATTAACACAATTAATAGAAAATATAAATGAAAGTTGAAAAAATAATCTGAATATAAACAATAAGAATGAATAAAACAAAGATGGATATACACAAGAAGAATGTATTGGAAAAATTTGATAATAAATAAAGTAGATATAATAGATATAGA
>NW_001854140.1:1216-2716 GCF_000209125.1 Entamoeba dispar SAW760
AGAAAAACAGAATCAATGAAAATTTTCATCAAATGATATTTCTATTCATTAATTTGAATATGATATATTCAGTATTATTAATTAATATAAATGTTAAACATATTATAACGTTTATATTTAATTGTTCTATTGTTGTAAAATTATGTTTTCTTATTTATTTATATTTTATTATTATATTCATTACTCATTTATGAAAGAATTGAATATCAATAATTTATTCATTACCATTTCTTATTCTTTTATTCTTATTTTTTATTTTGTATATTTGATGTTATTTATTATAAATAACTTATTAAATAAATACAACTTCATTTATTTTATTTCATATTGTTTGTTATGAATATTGTTTATTTAGAAATGTACTATTTGATAAATTATGATATTAAAAGAAATAAACAATCAAATGTTATACAATATATTACAAATACAAATGAAATAAAAATATTACTAATATTTTCATTTATCATTATATTTTTGATTATTTATTTATTTTATTAATTCAATTATATAAATACACTCTTATTGATTTATTATCATTTTCATTAATTTGTATTAATCATTATTCATTAATTTAGATTAAATATTACAAAAAGTTGATTAATTATTATCATTATTAATAACTCAATTATACTTATTATTGTTTCTTTATACATCACTAATGTTAATATTAAATATCTATATTATAAGTTATATTAAATGATAATCATTTCATTTATTATTATCATTGTATTTCAATTGTTATATTAAATATTAATGACACTACTAATTCATTCTTTATTTATTTTATTCTTCATTTTAAATCTGTATTTGTTTGAACATTCATTACAACAATTCAATAACTTATTAATGATATTTAAAGAAAGAATATTTAATATGATTATAAAATAATGGAATATAAATCATATTTAATTGTTGATGTATTTATGCAAACAATTCTTTGTTTTGTTGATTTGAATCATGAAAATGAGTAAAAATGAATAATGATTAAATGAATTGAAACACTTCATATTTCATTATCATTCAATTCATCAATAACAAAATAAATGAATAACAAATATTCTAAATATAAAAAAGAGAACATTCGATTAATAAAAATAAAAAAGATAAAAATAGATTATTTCATTTTTTCATTTAAATTTCATCATGTTTTACTTCATATAGTTATGTCAATCCTCAATTCATGGTGTTTGGTTTGTATAAAGTGTAGAGATAAATCACCAGAAAAGAACAGTCTCTATAATAATTCATGATGAATGTTACTGAAATAATCATAAGAAATTAAAGAAAACTCAAAAGATATATTCATTCAACATGAACAATATAATATCTTTATTATTATATTTTCATCGTGAATCAATGCAATAAATACACTAAAACTGAAGAATACATAATGTATTTGAATGTTTTGAATCACTCAAACATCAGAAAAAGAAAATGATGATATTATTAATTATTGAAATATTATTTAGAATCATATGTATTTAAAGACATATTAAAATA
>NW_001854139.1:0-1324 GCF_000209125.1 Entamoeba dispar SAW760
AATTCTTGTTATTTAATTATTTTCTTTTTTCTTTTTTTGTTTGAAACTTTTATTGTTGTTTCTTTCATTATTTTATATTATCTTCCATTCCTTTTTATTTGTTATTTAATTGTATCTCCTTTGACTCTGAACTTTAAGTGAATGCTATTTCGTTATCTGTTATACCATTAATACTATTATTTTCTTAATCAATTTTATTTGTTATTTTCCTTTTTTGAGTTTATTATTCACTTCTTTAGTTATTCTTTCTCTTTCGGTTTCTTTTTGTTGTTATTTGGCTGTGTCTTTTTGCTCATCAACAACATGAATTGATTAGTTCGTGTTAGTCTCATTAAAACTATCACCTCTTTTATAAACGTAAGAGACGTAATGAAATAAAACATATTTGAAATCTATTGTCATAAGAAATAATTTTGTTGTATTCATTATGAACATAGTTGATAAATAATTAAGTTCATCATAATATTTCCTTATTCTTTCATAAAAATAAAGAGAAATAATCAAAAATCTGATGAGATAAGATGATAACAAAAACTTATCATTTTTTAATGAAAAGGAATATAAAATAAATACAACAAATTCAAAGACTAAGAAAGCTGTGATGGAATTAAATTAATTTAATATCCAGCGTCCATGAGATATTTAGCACACTTGTAAGTGGCATCAGAGTTTTGTCCAGCAGAGACTGAAGCATCTGAGAAGTATCCAATGATAACAGCTTGTTTGGTCTTGTAGATTGAGATACCTTCAGCACCTTTCTTACCCATAGCAGATCCTTCATCAGCATCAACTCTGGTGATCATGAATTTCTTGCCACCAATAACGACTCCACTTTGTTGAAGTCCAGCAATATTTGAAGCACAAGCAGTTCCAATAGTAACTGATTCTTGAGCAGATGGAGTGCAGTTAGCTGAAGCAGCCCAAACACCACCTTGAAGTCCAATAATAGCTCCACCCATACCTTTTCCAGCTCCAACAAGGAATGAATCAACATATGATTGCCAAGACATGTTTGTTTTTAGTTAATGAATTTATGAGTGGTTTTTCAGGCTTTTATAGTTCCTCTAAATCTGTTAACTCTTTTGATCTCATTATTTCAACTCTCACAGAACTTTGAATAGAATATTCTTTATATTGTTTCAAATTAATATCAATTAAATGATAGGATATTTTTTCATTTATTTTCAAGTTCTCATGTTTTTATACTACTAACTTATTTTGTATCAACTATTCTTCCTATTGAATTACTATTTTGTTTAATGAAAACAATTTATCCTAAAATTTTTTTTTATTGAATCAGATATATATAACAAAAGTTATTAAA
>NW_001854139.1:1424-3354 GCF_000209125.1 Entamoeba dispar SAW760
TTTATTATTTCTTATTTAATAAACCTATCCATAAGGACAATTGTATTTATGTAACAAATATTGATTCAACAGTTGATGATATTGATATTATTACATATTTCTCAAAATTTGGAGAAATAGAAAAAAAGGATTTGGAATTAAAATGTTCAATTCGTTTTGAACTTATTCATAAAAAGAAAAATGCTTTTATTACTTATATTAATGAAGAAGATGCTATAAGTGCATTAAGTAGTCCAACAAAAAATGTATTAGGAAAAGGAGATATTCATATTGAATTATGGAAATCAAAAAAAGAACAGAAACAAGAAATAAAACAAAATATAGAATCTATATATAAGGATTATAATTTAAAAATTAAATTACCGAAAAGTAAAATAATCAATGAAAAAAGTATATTTAATTGTTTCAAAAATTGTGGTCAGATTTATAGTATCTATATCCAAAAGCAAAAACAATTTTCAACTATAACTGTGTTCATTTGTTTCACTGATCAACAAAGTACTGAAAATGCAATTTCTCTTGCTGAAGAAAATAAGTGGGATGTAATTCGTGCAGTTGATATACAAAAAAGAGGAGGTGATAATGAAACACCAAAAGAAGTGTCTTTACAAAAAATAGACAAACCTCAAAGAGACGAAGACGTATTGATGAATGAATTATGTAGTAATATTTATAATTATCTAGTTGATTTTTATAATAGTAGTCAAATTAGAAAGATAATTTCTTCTTTAAAGGATACCCATTCCTTTTCTTCACTTCAACACTTATTTAAAGAAAATCATTTGGCGTTTGATAAAGTTATCCAACAGATAGTTAAGAAACAAATGCTATAAAATAATTCTTTTTCTACTATTTTTCTTTTCAAGTTTTTTGATAACTTCATTTTTCTCAGAAAAAAAAAAGAACAGAAAAGAAATTAATCAAAAAATCAATCAAATAAAAAGATTCAATCTTATTTTTTAGAAATAATAGTTTCCATAATTTGTTTTTTCATATTCATTAATCTTTTCCATTTAGTAATATTATTTCTGTATTCAATAATGTTCATCTTCTCAATTACTTTTCTTCCAATGAAATTTTTTTCAATTTCTTCATAATTACTATTCATTTCTTCAATAATTTTTAATTTACCATCAATTGAACTTTTAATAAATAATTTTTCAATAACAAATGAACCATTTTTATTCATACTAATTCTCCAAATTTTTCCTCTTATCATTTCAATTAATTGATTATTTTCTTCGTTAGTATTATATTCAATTATTTTTTCAACAACATGACTTCCTTCTTTATGATTAATATATTCTTCAATTCTTTGTTCTTTTAATTGATAAAATTCTTTCATCATTTCTTTCTTTCTTTGTTCAATTAAAATTTCAAGAATCATACAATAACCATACTCAATAAATTCTCTTTTTCCTTTCATCCATTCTTTTCTTCCTTCTTCAAAAATATTTCCTCTTCCACATAAATGATTTTTAATTCTTTTAATAAATTCATCTTCTTCTTTTTTATTACCAATTTTTCTAATATTTTTCATAACATTAACTATTAACATAAAATATTTCTTTGAAATAATAATATCTATTTCTTTCATTATCTTTTCAATTACTTCTTTTATTTCTTCACTTCTTTCAATAAATATTTGAATTACATGATTTCCAATCCCATCATTAATTATTTCTGGTGTAATATATTTTTGACTAAACATTTTTAAATTAATATCATCCATTACTTTAATACTTTCTTCTACAATTATAGACCAATTTGGATCATTAATTGGAATTGAATTATTATTAATAATTCTAATCATTTGTTTTCCAATATTTACTCATTCTATTTCTGATTAATTGAATTATAATTGGAATACTTTCTATTTCTATTTCATGTGTTTCTTCATCTATAACATATTCACTTATTTTTTCTTATT
>NW_001854138.1:0-1799 GCF_000209125.1 Entamoeba dispar SAW760
TAAAACTTTATTTTTTGGAGGATCCACAGAACGATATTGGATACCTAGTACTTTTTATTAAAATCAAAAAAGTGCACCTTTTTTCAATAAAATTGTTGAATTAATATCTCTGCTACAACCTCACCATTTCTGATAAAACTTTATTTTTTGGAGGATCCACAGAACGATATTGGATACCTAGTACTTTATATTAAAATCAAAAAAGTGCACCTTTTTTCAACAAATTTGTTGAATTAATATCTCTGCTACAACCTCACCATTTCTGATAAAACTTTATTTTTTGGAGGATCCACAGAACGATATTGGATACCTAGTACTTTATATTAAAATCATAAAAAGTGCACCTTTTTTCAATAAAATTGTTGAATTAATATCTCTGCTACAACCTCACCATTTCTGATAAAACTTTATTTTTTGGAGGATCCACAGAACGATATTGGATACCTAGTACTTTTTATTAAAATCAAAAAAGTGCACCTTTTTTCAACAAATTTGTTGAATTAATATCTCTGCTACAACCTCACCATTTCTGATAAAACTTTATTTTTTGGAGGATCCACAGAACGATATTGGATACCTAGTACTTTTTATTAAAATCAAAAAAGTGCACCTTTTTTCAATAAAATTGTTGAATTAATATCTCTGCTACAACCTCACCATTTCTGATAAAACTTTATTTTTTGGAGGATCCACAGAACGATATTGGATACCTAGTACTTTTTATTAAAATCATAAAAAGTGCACCTTTTTTCAATAAAATTGTTGAACTTGTATCTCATCTACAACCTCACCATTTCTGATAAAACTTTATTTTTTGGAGGTTCCATATAAAGTTACTAGATACCTAGTACTTTTTATTAAAATCAGACGCATTTAACTTCTTTCGTCTAATTTAGACAGAAACATGTCAAAAATTATCTCAGATAGAAAGCGACCAGAATTAATAATTTTTATCTTTTTGTAGAGTGCATATTAATGTGATTAATACTTAGTACTTTTTATTAAAATTGACGACATTTAACTTCTTTCATTTGGTTTAGATAAAAATAGAATAAATTAATATCTCAAATACATGACGATCACAATTAATAATTTTTATCTTTTTGCAGAGTGCTTTTGAAGATAATTGATATATAGTACTTTATATTAAAATCATAAAAAGTGCACCTTTTTTCAACAAATTTGTTGAATTAATATCTCTGCTACAACCTCACCATTTTTGATAAAACTTTATTTTTTGGAGGATCCACAGAACGATATTGGATACCTAGTACTTTTTATTAAAATCAAAAAAGTGCACCTTTTTTCAATAAAATTGTTGAATTAATATCTCTGCTACAACCTCACCATTTCTGATAAAACTTTATTTTTTGGAGGATCCACAGAACGATATTGGATACCTAGTACTTTATATTAAAATCAAAAAAGTGCACCTTTTTTCAACAAATTTGTTGAATTAATATCTCTGCTACAACCTCACCATTTCTGATAAAACTTTATTTTTTGGAGGATCCACAGAACGATATTGGATACCTAGTACTTTATATTAAAATCATAAAAAGTGCACCTTTTTTCAATAAAATTGTTGAATTAATATCTCTGCTACAACCTCACCATTTCTGATAAAACTTTATTTTTTGGAGGATCCACAGAACGATATTGGATACCTAGTACTTTTTATTAAAATCAAAAAAGTGCACCTTTTTTCAACAAATTTGTTGAATTAATATCTCTGCTACAACCTCACCATTTCTGATAAAACTTTATTTTTTGGAGGATCCACAGAACGATATTGGATA
>NW_001854137.1:0-1278 GCF_000209125.1 Entamoeba dispar SAW760
AATAAAATAAAGTTAAATAATTTGCATCAATAAATTAAACGCTTTTTTTATTTCATATTTCTAATTTCTATAATAAAAAATGCATCCATTATTTCATCATTATTTTCATCTTTTATTATCTCATTTTGAATTATTCATTTTTATCTTCTTTCATTTTATAATCTCAACATTCTACTTTTATTCTTTTCATCTTCTTCTACTTCTTAATTTCACTTTTTTCTTTTATATCATTCTTTTTCTTCATTTTTCTCTTATTTGCTTTTTTTCGTTGCCTTTTAGAATACATATTGTTTAATATTTAATATAAAGAAATACAACAGAAGTAATCTAGTTTAATGATAACACAAATACTAATTATCAATTCACTCTCTTTTCAATAATAACATAAATCTCTCAACAAGTAAAGTTATAACGATGTGATAAATTGATATTGAAATAATAAAAATCAATTAAAATTATACCAAAGAGTGATATAATAAATATTATAATTCATCTATTATATTTAATGATTATAGTTCATTCTGATTTAACAAAGAATAACATATGAAATGGAAATATGAAATGAAATAATAAATTTAAATATGTAATATTCAAATTATTAAATACAGGTATTATTGAATATTGAATATACAAAGATCAGATATATAATAATATCAATAAATTAGATTATATCACTAATGTACATTAAGTTTATTACATAAATAAAGTGAATGAAATAATAGAGAAATAAAACATCAATAACAAGAATACAACATCAAATAGAAATAAATAAACACAAAGATAATACAAGTATCATATATTTATAGAAATAATGTTTACATAATAGAGAATAAAATAAAACAATCAAACAAATTTAATTAAAGAATAAATAAAGAAATAATTAGAAAAGAATGTTGAAAATAACATCAAAAGAAAGAAAACAAAAGAAATAATAATGAAGGCTGTATCTGAAATGATTAAATAATGAAATCAAAATTAGAATTAAAATCAAAGAATGAAGTATAACTCATCATTGAATTTAGAATAAAGAAGATGATAAGATTCAAAACAAGAAATAAAAAGAACATCAGAAAAAGAAAACATAAAAAGAAAAATGGAAGAACACATGGAGGAATAACACGAGTAGGAAAAGTTAGAAACAAACAAAATAGAAGAAATTGAAAATATGTAAAGAAAAAAACAAATGGAAGAGCACAAAACAGAAGTGTTTAATAAGAGATAAGAAATAGTTTTTGATGAAAGAAGAATCAAATTTAAACAACAAAATTGATTAAATCA
>NW_001854136.1:0-1879 GCF_000209125.1 Entamoeba dispar SAW760
AAATGTATACTTACATTGAATCAAATATCATTTCTGAATCATTTATAATTCAGAACAATTTATCATAAAATGATATAAAATATAGACAAATATAAATGAATATGGAATGTGTATTTAATTTACTTTTTTATTTTAAGAACAAAATAATAAAAATTAATTTATTTTATTGATACAAAATATTTTCCCCTTATCGAAATTCAAATTAAATAAATAATAGAAATTTAATGAAAATATCAAATAATAAAAAGGGAGTAATCATCATTTTTATTTTATATTAATTTTAATTTGTCTTTCATTTTTAATGATTAAGAAATAACAACAATTTCAAATAAATAAAATTAATGTTATGAAAAATGTTAAAAATAAGAATATTGTTATAAAGATAATGAATATAAAGATATGAGTATGAAAAATAGATGAAAATAATAAAAATAGAATATTTCTAACACATTATCAAAATAGATAAAAGAGAGTATAAAAATAAGAAATGAAAAAGAACAGAGAATAAAGAAGTGTGAAATACTGAATTATTGATTTTTCATTAATCAAATGAAATATTAATTGTTATTATATTTTTTATTCATTAATGTAAATCTAATAATATTGATTTATCAATTAATATACATTGTTAATCTTATCATTTATCTATCATATACATCATTAATTATTTTATTCTTGAAATTTTATTTATTTCAATATTCAATAATTTAATAAAAACATTAATGAATATTAGAATTGATAATAATGAAGAATGAAAATATAAAATGAATATGATCAGATTAAATATAATAACTATATTTGAACATTGTTATTATTTGAATAATAAAAAGAATAGAAGTTGAAATAAATGTAATTTGAAAATATAAATTTAATTTGATAAAGAATAAAGAAAATCAAAGAATAATTATAATAATAGAAAAAGGATAAGATTAAATACAGAAATATTAATGAAATGATATTACATTATTTATATTATTAATATTTTAAATTTGTTTATATTGTTTAAATTAAAATAATAAAATATAATCATGATTTGAAGAATATAGAAATTCTATTAATTTAAATAATATTAAAATAATGAAATAGAATTATAAAATAACAATGAATAAAATATTTATAAATAATGAAAATGATGTGATATTTCAATTCATGAAAATTGAATTATTATTAACTAATATATCTTTATTGTAATTTATGATATTTTCATCATTATTAATATATTTATAATGAGTATTGAAATCAATTTCATTAAAATATGTAACTATTACATATTTATATATTTGATTATTCTTTATTACGTCATAACAAAATATAATTAATAGATTGAATAATGTTATGATTATGTTTACAATAATTTAAAATATCAATATTGATTATTTTAGAATTAATACTTCAATTAATAATTATTTATTCATATATCTTTATTAATTTGATGAATGAAATTATTTTTATATTTAATAACATATTGTTACTGATAATTTCATATTATTAAATATATTATTTATATTTCTTATATATTCACTTCATTTATTTCATTTAATTATTATTTAATTCACTTATTTATTATTAATCATTTTCGTTTTAATCATTTAATTATTTTCTTTCATTTATATGTGTTTATTCTTGTCTTTTATTATGATATTGTTTTATATCTGTATTATGTTTTATTATGTGATTTATTTGTATTATAATATTGATTGATTCTATTTGAATTAATGATAAAATACTTATGATGATGAAAATGAATGAAGTGATGAATGAAATGATTCATACCATTATTGTTACAATTGTTATGGTGATAGTTATTATTATGGTAATGTTTAATGTGATAATTATTGTATTTCTATCAATACAGATAATATTTGTTTTCATCTTTTAT
>NW_001854135.1:0-1729 GCF_000209125.1 Entamoeba dispar SAW760
AATATTTTGTTTTTATTTAAGATAAGAAGAAAGATTGTTTGTCCTATCAAATATAAAGTTTATATTCTCTGTAAATTGAAATTTAGTTTATCTTTATATTTCATACTTTAATGGATATATTTCATTTTATTTATTATGGTAAATACTACTAATTTAGAGAAAGTACTTGATAAGTATGGTAACAACAATATAGCACTCACAGCAAATTAATAAGAAATTATTAGTAATTAGAAATTTAATTATAAATAAAATGAGTCAACAGAAGTATATTAAAAATAAGTAATATCCAAAAAAAAAAATTAATTGAATAATAATGTTTCATTTATTAGTGATTAAAAATAAAGTTTCAACAATGATTCATTGAATTGAATAGACTTATTTGTTATTTAGTAATAAAAAGTTTTGTTTTAATAAAGTATCTTTTTGTTTCTTCTTGTATTTCTTTTGTTATATATTTCAGTGTTAATTAAATCAAAACTATTTCAATCTATTTATTTTTGGAATAAAATGATTATTTCATACTCTTTTTTCATTCAAATATTATTTATTTTCATGGATTATTTACTTTCATTGTCTTAAAATCATGTAATAATAATGAATCAATAATAATCTGATTAATTACCATTTAATTATGTTAATTTCATTTTCATTATTTGTTATAGAAATAAATCATTAATTGAAATAGAAGTGAAGTTTAATGAGCAAAATAAGAATTATAACATATAAATATTTTATTTCATATAATATTTTTGATAATTCATAAAATTATCATAAATAAATAAGTTTAAGTACAACATTAATAACAATGAGGTTATTAGTTATTATGAAAGAAAGTTAATAGAAAGGGAATGATACTTTATTCAATATGATATTATATCAAATACATATTTTCAAATAAAATGATTTTGATGTTGTGGTTAATAAAACCAATTCTATTCAACAAAAGAATAAGAAAAATTAAAACAATCAATTAATTATATTGGTAGTTGTATTATTCTTTTCAAGTTAATAAAAATAACATAATAATACAAATGAAATAAAGAAATAAGAATCCTTAAAGTTAATAAAAATGAATGTATCTTTCTTATGTCAAAAACATTATCAAACCTATTCAATACAAGTTATTACATTATTTAATTATTTCATCACTTGTTAATAGTATATCATTAGTGTCTTTGAATATCTATAAAATAATATCAAAGAAAAACAGTTTGTTGTTACAATACATTGGTGTAATATAGTATAAAATATTTGATATTACAAGTCATTCAATAAACAAGTAAAAAGTAAAGAACAATATAATCTGATAGCTTATAATTGGAGTAAAAATTCAGAAATTGACAAATTGGCTCACAGTTAATGTTTAAAGATTATGTATTAATAATAATTTAAGATCTGATTTATTATTGTATTGTGCTGAATATAAAAGAATTATCAAGTGTCAATAATAAATAAAATACACCATTGCCCATAATCATAGAATAAAAATAATTAAACATTTGATAACACATTATGAATAATATCATTATTTAAAAATACTCTCCAATGAAATTAATTGTATTTTAAATGGTATTTTGAATCATAAACATTGAAAAATAAACAAATCAGTTGAATCTGTTTATAAAAAGGAATTTCTTCTTTATTTTAGTATATACATTCTCTTTGTATTTACTTCTTACAATTAAAACTCAAAGTCAATACATTTTCCCTTTTTACTAACAACTACTGG
>NW_001854134.1:0-4119 GCF_000209125.1 Entamoeba dispar SAW760
TAATTTAATTTAGTTATTCTTAATAAATAATATTTTATTAAATCACGTCGCTCATTTGCATATTCTTATTTGCAATACAATTTAATAACACATATATTCAATTCATAATCAATTTCATTTATTTGACTATGAATTTAATACTATTTGATTTGTATTATTTAAGGGGAGTTTAAATTTATTATTTTTCTTCATTAAATATTCTGTTTCAAATTGTATTATTTCTTTCATGTATTTTGGTTCATCTTTATATTTTTGTTTACGTTAATTCTATTTTATTTATTTTTTAATGAATAATAATTGATACAATGAATACTATAATATATATTTTGATATATATATATAGTTTGTATATTTTATTCATTATTATGATAGTCATTTCTGTATCTTTTTATTCAATTTTCTACATGACTTTCAGGATAAATTGTTATTTCTATTATTATTATTGATCTTTTATTATGTCAATACACATTATCTGTTTTGTTTTCCTTTCATTTTCTGTTCTCCTATAATGTTATTTTTTATTTAATTGTTTCTAATAATCCATTTTTATCATATTTATTATCTATTTTAATTACTATGTTCTTTTTCTATTTTGTTATATCATTTATATCATATATTTCTTTTGTTTCATTTCAAGTTTTATTACATCAACAATGTAAATGTATTTGTGTTTTAAATTGATTACAATACCTACGTTTTAATTATTATTATCATTTTTATATATAATTGATAATTTATAATATGTAATAAATCATTTTTCTTGTGTCGATGTATATTATTTATATTGTATTATTTAATACAATTTTTTTCAATGTTTTGAACTACTTTTTCTTCATTTTATTTATTTTCGATAAAATTATTGAAATTCGTTGTTTGTGATTTATTTATTCTTTTTCAGTTTTATTATTTATATTTCTTCTATTATTTCTTTATTCTTTATTTATTTTATAACCGTATCATTTATATTGTTATTTCATTTTATTATTATATTTATTTCTGATATTATTTATCATTTTTAATTTATGTTGTTTTGTTTATTGAATGATGTATGAAATATATTAAATGTTAAATAATATGATTAATGAATAAAGAGATAAATAAATAATATAAGAAATAAATGAATAAAATAAAATAATTTGATTTATGATTATTAGAATTTATTTATTTGTTTTCATTATGTTATATTATGTTATATTCATTCAATTATTATATTAGAATGTTTATATTTTATTCTTTATCATTTTGATTATCTAAAATTATTATTTCATTTGTAATATATTTATTTGATTTATTTCTTATTTTCTATTTCTGATTATTATTTTATAATGTGATATGTTATATAATAATTATTTATTCAATTATAATAAAATTGAATGATATAAATCATAAGTATACATATGAGTTATTATTTTATCATTATTTTCAAATGATATTCATTTTATGAAATTCTTTTATTTTTTATTTAATTCATTCAAATCATAATTAATTATTATATGAATGAAATAATTAATTCATTTAATTGAAAATATCTTGAAATGAAATAGAATTTATTTTGTTATGAATTTATTATGAATTATTAAATATTTCTTATTAAAATAAATACATTATTCAATATATATCAAATTAATGATTTATTCATTATATTATAAATCAATAAATTTATTTTTATTCAAACATTCAATAAATGTTAAATGTGAAGTAAATAATAATTTATTATTTCATAATTCATAACAAAAATAAATGAATAAATATAATGAAAACAATGACATAATAAGATGTATTTCATGAACATAAAATAACAATATAATTAATTAATAATGAGAATAAGAATAAAATAAAGAATAAAATATAATAATAAAGAGTGAAAATAACAGAAATAAAGAAGAAATAGAATGACAGAATAAATTAAATAACATACAAACAATGAATATTAAAATTAATTCAATTAATTTTATTGTAATAACTATTTCATTTGTTTATTAATAATCTCTTTTATTATTGAATTTTCATATTCTAATATTCATTAAAACAATATCTTGGTATTCTTTTATTTTGTTTTAATTCTTCAACACATCCACATCCATAGAAACATGATCTCCCAAATGATATAATTGATGATGGTATGTTAATTGAAGTTAATGATGAGCATTCATAAAAACATTCATTTCCTATTTTAATAATTGATGATGGTATATTAATTGATTTTAATGATTTACATCCATAAAACCATCTGTATCCTATTGATGTAATTGTTGATGGTATGTTAATTGATGTTAATGAATCACATCCATAAAAACAATCATCTCCTATTTTACTAACAGATGATGGTATATTAATTGATGTTAATGATATACATTCATAAAAACAATAATTTCCTATTTCACTTATTGACGATGGTATATTAATTGATGTCAATGATGAACATCCATAAAAATGACCATGTTCTAATGCACTAACAGATGATGGAATATTGATTGATGTTAATGATGAACATTCATAAAGACATCTGTATCCTACTGATGTAATTGTTGATGGTATGTTAATTGATGTTAATGATGAACATCCTGAAAAGCAATCATTTCCTACTGATCTAATTGTTTTTGGTATATTAATTGATTTTAATGATGAACATCCATAAAAACAACTATCTTCTATTGATGTAATTGTTGATGGTATATTAATTGATGTTAATGATATAGAATGAACAAAACATCTATCTCCTATGGAACTGATTATTGATGGTATATTAATTGATGTTAATGAATTACATCCATAAAAACAATGACTTCCGAATGTTGTGATTGTTGATGGTATATTAATTGATGTTAATGAATCACATTCATAAAAACATTCATCTCCAATTTTGTTAATTGTTGATGGTATATCAATGGACGTTATTGAACACTTTGAAAAACATTCATTTCCAAGTGATTTAACTTCTGGTGGTATTGTGTTTCCATATTCTTCTCTATCTTGATACGTATATTCTATATTTTTACAGATATTTCCTGCTTCTTTCTTTTTTAAATATTTTGAATAACTAATGTCATACCATATTATTTCTTTAGTTATTCTTCCATCATCAAATTCTTCATCTTCTTCATTATAAATATGAAATGTTTCAATATTAGGAAATAATTTTCTTGAATATTTATTTAAAGAAATTGGATTAAAATGAAATCGTTCCATATTTCCTTGAAATCTTTTAATTCCAATTTCTAAATTAATAAAATCTTTAATATTATTAAAATACATTGATGTTATCATTATTTCATTATATCCTAATCTTCTTTTTCCAATTATTCCTTTATTGATTTTATTATTGTATATTATTCTTTTGATATTTATTATCATTTCTCTTTCTGATGAATATTCTGAATCTTCTTCTTTCTCTATCATTTTTATTATTGTTTTAATATATGTTTCTTCGTTGATTTCTTTATATCTCCATCTTTTTGTGTTTATTTTGTTTTCTTGTTTTATTTTATTATTTATTATTATTCCTTTCTCTTCTTTTTCTTCTGTTATTATTCTATTGATTTCTTTATTTTCTTCTATTCTATTGTTTGTTCTTATAGTATTTATTATGCTTATTTTTATCTTATCTTTTTCTTTTTTAATATTTCCATATGTTATTTCTGTATTTTCTATGATAATGATTGGTGTTTCTATGTTATATTCTTCTGAAAGTATTCTTTCAATTATATGATATTTCCGTATGATTTGTACATTATTTAATCTTCCTAGTTTTGTTGAATTTTCTATTCTTCTTTCATTTCCTTGACTTGTTCCATTAGGAATAAAAATGATTGTTCTTTCATTTTCTCCTTTCTTTTCTACTTCTTTCTTAATATTATTGAATATCATTGTTAATTTACTTTCTGGTTTAATCATCATTTCTACTCCTTTAATATTTTCTTTTCTAATTTTCACATTCTTCTTATCATTGGAAATGATTTCTTCATTTATTTTCTTTTCTTCTTCTTTTATATATTTCATTCTATCAATTCTTTCATATTCATTTCCATCATACAAATACACATCCATTTCATCATATTCAATATCAATTATCATTGTTATTGTTTTACGTTTCATCTTTTATTTATTTTTAAGTTCATT
>NW_001854134.1:4219-6668 GCF_000209125.1 Entamoeba dispar SAW760
ATTGCTTTTGAAATAAATAATATAATAATTTATCTTCATTGATATTTCATTCTTCTTATTCTTCATACAACATCAATCATAAAACACCATTTCAACAAATAAATGAAAATGAAGAAATAACAATAAAATGTATAATAAGAATATGAATAAATAAATATAAATAGAAAGAAATAATAATATAAAATAAGAAGTATATTAAATGAAAGTAAAAAGAGTAAAATATTAAATGAAAGAAGAAATAAAGATAATAATTAAACCAAAAATGAATATAATAAACAAAAATAATAAATGAATAAGAAAATACTAAAAGAAACGAATAATTTGAAATAATTTAATAAATAAAATTGATTATGAAATATAAAATAAATAAAATGATAAGTATTAATGTAAATAACGAAAATATAATATTAATATTATTTTATAAATTAATTGAAATTTAATTTCATACGATATAAAATATAATTATTCATTTATTAATTTCGTCTTTTTATATTTTATTTCTTATTTTATTTCTTATCTTCTTTATTTTATTTATTTCAATTATTATTTATTATTATTGAAAATATGATAAATAATATGTGAAATTAATGATAAATGAAATAATCAAATAATTATATGAAATATATGTGTTATGAAATAATTTATTTATTTCATATTTTAAAATAAAATTGATGAAATAAAATAAATATCAATAAAATAAATAGAACAATGATATAGCTATTTGAAATTGTACTTTAAATTGTGTTTTTATTAATATATTAGATTATTATACATTCAATTTATGAAATATATTTAATTATCATTATTATATTATATATTTGAAATTAAAGAAACACAATTTATTAATTAAAGTTAAATAGAAATAATAATTAATGAATAAAAATAAAGAAATAAAGAAAATAATAATATCATAATGAAATACAATTATATTCATATTATTTATAATTTATTATGTTTCATTTTATTATATTATTTATTATATTCATATATTATATTCATATTATTGTTTATTATTCATTATTTCATTTGATTTATTATATAATTCTTTCTATTCTTTCATTTCTTATTACTTTAAAAACATTTTATTTGTTATATTATTATTTATTATTTATATTTATTTTTCATTTCTTATATAAACTATTCTATTTATTATTTCTCATATTGTTATATATTTCTTTATTTATTATCATTCATTTTATTTAATTCTTTCTTCTTATTTGTCATTTTATTATATTTCTTTCTTTTCTTCTTTTTATTTTCTTCTTTTATTTCTATTTTATTATCTTTTATTTATCATAAATAATAAATAATAGATAATAAGAAATGAATAAGATAGATGAATAAGAATAATATTTAATATGATTATCAATTAATGAAAATATAAAATGATATAATTTAACAACATTATCAAATATAATATCAGTAATGAATGTAAATATAATAAACAATATGTAAAATTCATAAATACTCATATCAAATCATTATAATATCGAAATTAATGATTATTTATTATTTATAACAATGAAATAAATGAAATAATAAATATTTCATTTTCACATTCATGATCTTTAATTCATTTATCTACAATTTATTAATTATTCAATATTTAAACAATATAAATCTAATGAAAATCACAAAATAATAACAAAACATCAACATAATACAATAATAATACAATAATAATATAGAAAGAAAAGACGAAGAAAGAATTAAATAATCAAATAACAAAATATTTAAATAAAAAACAAAAAAGATAAATTAATAAAAAAATAATAATAAAAAATATCAAATATTCTTGTTATGAAAAATAATCATTATGAGAATCTATTCCTTTCTGTTTCTTTTCTTTTTTTTTGTTCTTTATGTTGTTTGTAAGATTTAGTGAATTTACTTTTATTCTTTTTTCATTCATAACTGTCATTTCCATCATATTTTAAACCATTTATTTCTTCTTCTGATACTGCTGATATGACTTATGATGTTTTCAAAATATCACTTCATGTCTTTATTAATTCACTCTACTTCTCATAAAATCTTTTCATATTTGTGTGTTGATGTTGTTTGAGTGGTGTTCTAGAGATAGTTCTTATATTTTCTGTTTTGATAGTTTGACATTCTTGATGTTATGTTTTTTATCTCAAAACACTTTGTTTTACTTTCTAATAGTGGTGTCATGCCGTGCCCTTTTTAATTTTGTTGAGATACCTTCAACATTTACACTCAAATTCATTGTTGAATATGTTTATATTGAAGTAATTCGTGTTGTTTGTTTTGTTGTTTTGAGAATGAACTTAATAAACTAAGTATTGATGAAAGACAACAAACTTGTTGTGAAGATCAATCACACTTAGATATTCCATTTAGTAATCTTTGTGATTTGGTTAGACAAACGCCATAAATGGCTATGAGTGTAGAAGAAATAGAAGTTAAGATAAATGAAGTGATGTTA
>NW_001854133.1:0-1069 GCF_000209125.1 Entamoeba dispar SAW760
TATAGAATAATCTAATTGAATAATTTTGAGACTCAACACGTCCTTGTTTGCTTGATAATGGAATATCTACTTTAAATCCTTGGAAATACATAACAGTTAAGAAAACTACTATTGTAGCAATTAAATTGCTTAAATTTCCTGCTTCAGTTCTAAAGAATGCGTCATAAAGTGCTCCTAATTTATCTGGTCTAGTGATTAATAAATGGAAGAAATTAATAATTGATCCTTCAAATTGTGATCCTGTTCCTGCATTAGTAGTAAGTGGTGAGAATGCAGACCATACAATTGATTCACAAATATTAGTAGCAATGAATAATGAAATAGCTGATCCAAATCCATATCCGTTTGAAAGTAATTCATCAAGAAGAAGAACTATTAATCCTGCAACAAATAATTGAAGAAGAATTAAACAACAATTGAAAAATCCAAGTTCTGATGGATCTCCATACATTCCTGACATAATATAAGCAATTCCTTGTCCAAGAGTCATAAGAAGTCCAAATAATTTTTGTGATGCTTCAAACAATTCACTTTCTTCTTGATTATCCATATCAACTGAAATAATTTTAGCTCCTTGAAGAAGTTGCATTACCATTGATGCTGTAACAATTGGTGAAATTCCAAGCTCCATTAGTGTTCCTCTATTTGATGCCATAACTAAACGCATCCAATAAAATGGATCATTACCAACAATATCTGTTCCAATTAATGGAATTTGACTGCAAACAAGGAATACCAATAATGTAATTCCTGTCCACATCATTTTTTCTTTAAATCCAATCTTTTTAGTTGGTTCATTAATTGTTGGAATAAGACTAACAATTGGTCTAATGACATTGAAGAACACTCCCATGACTGTTCTAGTAATATGAAATTTACAGTTCTACACCCTTTTTCCTTTCAATTTATTTATTTATTTTCTTTCTTAACTCAAAAACTATTCTATTTTTTAGATTTCGTTTTAATAACAAATTTTATTATTTTCTTTATTATTCTATTTTCTCTTTTCTTTTCGATTAAAAATAAAATTCATCATTCATTAAATTACATTTATTTTTCTTTTTTCTGT
>NW_001854132.1:0-4716 GCF_000209125.1 Entamoeba dispar SAW760
AGTATTAGATCCACAAAATGATTCAGTAGGATAGTCATCTGGAAATACCCAACAAGATAAGATTTTTTCTTATCTATCCAGAAACTTTTCACTATACTTGCTTTATATCTTTTAATTGAATCAATATCATTTGTTTGTAATCACACTTTACAAATTCAGTCATATTACCACGACAAACAATGTTAATAATATGATTCTCTAACTTTCTTTCATGACATTGTGGACATTCTTCCATTACTCCAAATTCTAACATATCAGCTGCTGCATCATACAATATCTCATTATCAATTTTTTCTCCATAAATAATTCCATTTTCTGTTAATAATTCTCTGAGTAATTTTGCTTGTACTTCACTTAATTTATCTTTTGCCTTCCAAAATCTTTCATTCTTTTTTTTTATTTTTTCTATTTTGTCTGTTGCAATTGGAACATCATCTTCTACAATTGTTTTAATATGAAGTATATCATCCCATCTAAGTTTTTCCCATCCTTTCATTGTTGATAATGGAGTACTTTTGAAATTATATTTATTTTCTATACATTCAAGATGATTCCATTGTACTTCTATTCCATCATGGAATCTTGATTTAGTTTCTCTACCTACTTTTATTTCTCCTTGTTCAATAACATCACCACATGTCTTACATTTTCCTCTACTTGTTTTTGAATATTGAAATTGGAATGAGAGATTAGCTGCCATTTATTATTATTTTCAGTTCATTCTTCCTTTAAATATTATTTCTTTTTATTTATTCGATTGTATTTTCTTTTTTTTTCTCTCTTATTTTTGAGTTTTTGAGTTATTTTTGTAATTTATCATTTTTGTTATATATAACGAAATATATCGAATATTTTATGTTATTAGTAATGGTGTTATTCTTATATATGTTACAATTACCAACACATCATAAATGTCTAGTTCTTTATGATATGTTTACTTTTTATTAATTATTTGTTGATTCAATACAATGAACATTTTATTATTTTAATTTCTTATTTTGAATTTATCAATTTCATTTTTATTAAATATTAATTTCATTTTATTTTCTCTTGTTTTATTCTCTATTTATTCATCATTCTTATATTTATTTGATATTTTAATTTATCACATCTCCAGATATATTAAATTATTAATTCATGTTTATCAATTTGTATATTTTTATTTATAATATAATTTAATATTATGTGTTCAATTGGTGTGTTATTATTCACTATATTTATTGTTATTTATATTTTCTTTTTCTTGATTCTTTCATCTATTCATCTTGCTCTTTTATTCATTTCTATACATACTCTTCTTTATTTATCTTTATTCCTCTTTCTTCTATTATCTCTTTAATTTCTGTAATATCTAATTTTCATTTTAATATTTATTATATTTAATCATAATAATAATAACTTTTTATCTTATTTTCTTCTAGTTCTGTTGTTCATTTGTTCTTTCTTCATTATTTATTTATCTCTTCTTTTTCACTTTATTTCTTTTTCATATTCTATTTCAATTTGTTCTTTTTCATATCTTTCTATTATTCTTTATTCTTCTGTTTCTTGTTCTTGTATTCTTTCATTTATTATTTCTTCTTTTATTATTTCTTCTTTTGTTTTTCTTTCACTATCTTTTCTATTTCTTTAAATCTCTTCATCATTTTTGTATTATTTTCTTGTTTTCTTTTGTCTCTCCTTCATTGTCTTTTCTTGTAATATCTTTTGCTTCTATATCTTTTACCTTGTTTATTCTCATAATAATATTGATTAAACATTTTACCTGTATTATGGTATTTGTGGTTATATTAATTACTTTTCTTTTTTATTATAATTGTGTTTATTTATAAATGATATTATATGTATAATTATGATAATTATTATTAAAGTGATTATGGATATTATTTCATTAATATATTGTAGTTATATCATGATAATATCTTCTAAATCTATTTGTTGGTGTATATTTATTTCTATATGATTTTCGTTACATTCTTATACTACATAAATAAACTAAACTGATAAAAAAAATTAAAGAAATAAGAAATAAAATAAAGATATTTCAAAGTAATTTCAATAAATGAGCTAATAAATACACATGGCACTAATTTAGTTAAAGAATTAAAAGTCGAAATTTACAATATAAAAAGTCAACAATTTTGTAATTAAAAATATAATGGATATCATGAAATAATGTCTCTATCACAACCATTTCATAAAGTTAACTAAAAACAAGAATGATGTATTCTCCATCTGGTTGAACAATATAAAACAATCTATCAATATTTAATTAATTTATACTGTGTTGTGTAGTTTTTTATGAATTCTTCTATCAATTTCTTAATTCTTTATTCTCATGATTTCATTCTCATTTCTTCTATTTATCATATAGATAATATTCAAATCTTATTATTTTCATCTTTCATGTATATCTCATTTAATTTCATTTAACAACAATAATTAAATAACAGTATTATATGTTAATCATTCAAATAATGATAATATGAATTTTATAGTTTTCAGTTTATAAAAGTTATGATAAAATGATAAATGAGAGTAATGAAATAAACTTAATCATTTTATTTAATTTATTATCTAATCAAGTTATTCAAATTATTCAATGAAATATATTATCATTGCATTTCTTCTGTTTTGTGTTTACCATTTTAATCAGAATATTATTTCATATCTTTTAAAATCAATGAATAAATAGATAATTATAATTTCATTCTTATTACTTTATAGTTTTGATGTATGAAATGATAAAATAATATAATACATTATTAAAATATTAAAATGTTATAAAAATCAAAATTTAATGAACTTAAAAATAGATAAAAGATGAAACGTAAAACAATAACAATGATAATTGATATTGAATATGATGAAATGAATGTGTATTTGTATGATGGAAATGGATATGAAAGAATTGATAGAATGAAATATTTAAAAGAAGAAGAAAAGAAAATAATTGAAGAAATCATTTCCAATGATGAGAAGAATGTGAAAATTAGAAAAGAAAATATTAAAGGAATAGAAATGATGATTAAACCAGAGAGTAAATTAACAATGATATTCAATAATATTAAGAAAGAAGTAGAAAAGAAAGGAGAGAATGAAAGAACAATCATTTGTATTCCTAATGGAACAAGTCAAGGAAATGAAAGAAGAATAGAAAATTCAACAAAACTGGGAAGATTAAATAATGTACAAATTATACGGAAATATCATATAATTGAAAGAATACTTTCAGAAGCATATAACATCGAAACACCAATTCTTATCATAGAAAATACAGAAATAATATATGGAAATATTAAAAAAGAAAAAGATAAGATAAAAATAAGAATAATAAATAATATAAGAACAAACAATAGAATAGAAGGAAATAAAGAAATCAATAGAATAACAACAGAAGAAAAAGAAGAGAAAGGAATAATAATAAATAATAAAATAAAACAAGAAAAAGAAAACAAAATAAACACAAAAAGATGGAGATATAAAGAAATCAACGAAGAAACATATATTAAAACAATAATAGAAATAATAGAAAAAGAAGAATATTCAGAATATTCATCAGAAAGAGAAATGATAATAAATATCAAAAGAATAATATATAATAATAAAATCAATAAAGGAATAATTGGAAAAAGAAGAATATGATATAATGAAATAATGATAACATCAATGTATTTTAATGATATTAATGATTTTATTAATTTAGAAATTGGAGTTAAAAGATTTCAAGGAAATATGGAACGATTTCATTTTAATCTATTTCATTTAAATCATTATTCAAGGAAAATTATTTCATAATATTGAAACATTTCATATTTATAATAAATATGATGAAATATTTGATGATGGAAGAATAAATAAATATTAAATTCAACATATTTAAAATAAAAAGAAGAATGAAATATATTTAAAATATAGAATACACAATAGAAGATAGAAATAAGTAATGAAATAGAATACTAACAGAAGTTAAATCACTTGATAAATAGTAATTTTAAATAATATTTTAGAATAACAAGAAATTATTAACAATATTAAGTATTAAAATAAGGAAGTGTTGTTTTAAAATATGTTCATCATTAATATCAATTAATACACAAATATCAATGAGTGAATTTAGTGTTGTTTTAGATAATTGTGTTCATTAAGTGAAATTAATATTAACAATAATAGTAGAATTATGATATAAATAAATTGATTGATTAGAGTATTAAATAATATCATTAACAATCATCAACAAATAAATAAGAAATGAATGTTTTTATAAATACACAACATAATAATAACTAACACATTAATGAATGAGTATAAGTTATTTTGAATAAATCAATAATATCATCAAATTGAATATTTTAAAAGATGAAGAAAAGAATTAAAGAATAACCACAAGAAATTATAATAATGAAATAAAGTAATAATGAATTGAAATAAATAAAACAATTGATGTTTTAATAAAGAATAAGAGAAATAAAGAAAATAGAAATAGAAAAAATCAAAAGAGAAGAAGCAGAAAACAATAAATAGATAAAATAAACAAACAACAAACAAAGAAATAGAAGAAACAATAAAAACAAGAATAGAAATAATTTTAAGAAAATAGAAATAAAATGAATGTAATTTAACTAGAAGATAAACATAAAATAATATAAAGAAAGTATAATAATGAAAAATTAGAAATATAAGAAAGATAATTAGAAAGAAGAGAAAAATAAGAAT
>NW_001854132.1:4816-6541 GCF_000209125.1 Entamoeba dispar SAW760
ATAATGATAAATAAATAAAGAACATAAATAGAATAAAGAAAAGAATAAACAATGATAAATCAAATGAAACAAGAAAATGAAATTAATAAAATAAAAATAAAGAAAAGAAGATATGAAAGAAATAAATAATAAACAAGAATAATAAATAAAATAAGAAATAAAAGAGAGAATAAAGAAATAAAATATGATAATAATATGAATAAAAGAATATTTAAATAAGAAATAATAATAAATAAATTAAATAATGATAATTATTTATATATTCATCATTTCATTGTTTTGATAATTCATTTTATTATAATTATTTTATTCTTCATTATTCATTGTATTAATATTCATTGTATTGATGTATTTATTTATGAATTTATATCATTAAATCTATTATCATTTTTATTATTCATTTTATTCTTTTGTTTTATTCTTATTTCATATTCTACAATTTAAATCTTCTTCATTTAATTCATTGAATTATAAAATATCATTAAACATCATCAATGTATTTCAATGATGTGAAGAATAACAATAATCATATTAATTAAACAACAATTTATTTTTTTTAATAAAAGAAATAATGATAAATAATGATATTAGAAGTTTAATTTCATTTTATTATTTGTGTTATGTTTCTGATATTGTATCTTCAATTCACAAATTAATTAAATTATATGATAAATATGAAAATTATAATTAAAAGAAAAGAAGATAAAAACAATATCAATAATAAAATTAAAATAAAAAATACATCATTTAATTAATATCTCTTTCATTCATAAATCAATTAATATTTCTATCAAATATAATTAAAATAAATTTATTATAATATAATTTATAATTATGTATTCATTCTTGTTATTTATCATATTTTATTCTTCTATTTTTCATTTTGTTTATTGTATAGTTATTTTGAATGAATGTATTCTATTTTAATTTATTTATTGTTCATTTCATTATTTGTAATAAAATAAAATGATAAAATATGTTAATAAAATTAAATTGTTTAATAGAATTAAATGAAATATATTAATTCTATTTCTCTTATGGTTGTTTTCATTCTTTATTTTCAATTCTTTCTAACATTCTTACTACTTCTTTTATTGTTATTCTTTCTTTTGCTTCTTGTTTCCATGTTTTTTCAATAATTTCTTTAATATCTTCTTCAACTTCTTGTATTATTGGTGGTCGTTTACCTGATGTGATTGCATCTGCAATATCCCATGGAAAATTGTATATTTCTTTAGGAAATGGATTTTGCCATGTAATAATCTCTAGCATTGTTATTGAATATGAATATATATCTGATTCCATTTTATAATGTTCTCGTTTCAATACTTCTGGTGCCATGTAAGTAGGTGATCCTATCCCTTTTGTAAATGTCATATTTGTCATCATCATATTAATGTTTCTTGAACTTCCAAAATCTGTTAATTTACAATTAACTCCAATATTATCATCAAGTGTTATAACAAGAAAATTATCTGGTTTAATATCTCGATGTAATATTCCATTTGAATGAAGATATGAAATTCCTTTTGCTCCATCTATCATGAATTTAATTCTTATTTTATTTGGTATTTCTGTGTTTGTTCTTTTATTAATTAAATCTTGTATTGATCCATATTTTGCATATTCTGTTATCATACATATTTTATTAGGAATAAATACTGCTCCATAAAAATGAATGATATATTCACTTCGAAATTTATCTAACATCATTACTTCTTTCTC
>NW_001854131.1:0-1204 GCF_000209125.1 Entamoeba dispar SAW760
TTTCATTAGAAAATATTTGTTAATGAATAACAATCATCAAAACAACTCTCCCATAATTCTTTTATTGTTGTTGCTATAGTAATTGATGCAAGTGACCAAAATTGGTCAAAACAATTGTTTCCTAATTTGGTGATTGTTGTTGGGATATTAAGTGTTGTCAAATCATAACAATCTTTAAAACAATTCTCTCCAATAATACTTACATTCTTTGGTATTAGACATCCATATTTTTCTCTATCACTTTCTGTGTATTTTATATGTTTACATATATTTCCTTCTTCTTTCTCTTTTAAGTACTGTGAATAACTAATATCATACCATATTACTTGTTTAAATATTCTTCTATCATCAAATTCTTCATCTTCTTCATTATAAATATGAAATGTTTCAATATTAGGAAATAATCTTCTTGAATAATCATTTAATGGAATTGGATTAAAATGAAATCGTTCAGTATTTCCTTGAAATCTTTTAACACCTAATTCTAAATTAATAAAATCTTTAATATCATTAAAATATTTTGATACTATCATTATTTCATTATATCCTAATTTCATTATTGATTGATTATTGATGTTGGTTGATGTTGTTGTATGTTCCATTCTTGTTTTAAAGTTGAAATAGTTTTAAGTTATGAATCTTGAGTATTTTAATTAAACAATACTCAAAATAGTTTATTTTATTAAAAATGAAACTATTATCAAAACTATATTTATTATAGTATTTTACTATTTTTTATTACTATTTCTTTTTATTTTTATGTATTTTTAGATCAGAATATTATTTTTCTTTATCTTTAATGAAATTCAATTCATAAGAAGATAGAAAGAGAATCAATCACCATTAATACTAATGATTTCAATTTATAATTTGTACAATGATGGAATATGAGTTATGATAATTTATTAACTTATATCATCATTACATAATAACAATACAATCAATTCACTAACAAATGAACAAATGATGTATAGAGTAATTCAATAATATTAAATACACATTATATTGATTATTTAATGTAAAGAGAAACAATTGTATGATGAATTTAAGAATAATGAATAATAAAAGAAAAAGAAGTATTGTATTAAATACAAGTAAATGAAATGATAAACAGAAATACCAGAAAACTCATAAATACTATTAATATAAGAAAATACTAACTAGAATAATAAATAATGAATATAAGAATGAAAGATTGAATAAA
>NW_001854131.1:1304-2722 GCF_000209125.1 Entamoeba dispar SAW760
AATAAACTATCATGATATACTATTAGTTCTAGTATCTTTCTTTATCTATGTCTCATCATTAAAACATTTACTCATGAAAATCAACTCAATATACATCTTTGTAATAGAAAAGAAATCTTAGTGTTTAAATTAAATTTGTTTAAAACAAATCAAATGTATTATATTCTTAATTGATTATACTGAAATACCACAAATTGATGAAATAAAACAAATATATCAGAGTTAGAAAGTAGTTAATATCAAATTAGATTCTAAGTAATATATGATAATATACACTTTATTTTTCATTAATTTACTTTTATTAATTTATTCATAGATTATTATTTTGTTAATAAGATATGTAATAAATATTTGAAGATATCTACAACAAGTATTGTAAATAAACAAGTGTTGTAATACAAAAATAATTAAATAAATAACAACTTTATTTATTATTTTGATTTAAATACAATATAAACAAAAATATTTCATCAATTAAATAAAATGATTATCGTATTATCATCAAAATGAAATAACTCTATTCATTTATTTATTTGTATCTTTAATATCTTAAATAATAATCTAAATATCATTTTTATTTTATTCATTCTTCTTTTGAATTTAATATTTCATTAGAATATTAGTGTTGTTCATTTTTAAACATTTATTAAATCATTTTATTCTTTATAAACATTTTATATTCTATTTCATTTAAATATTAACTTGATTTGTAATGTTTCATAATGATTAATAAAATATTCATTTAACAATTTAATCAAAAAATATAATCTCTTTGATAATTAACTCCATTCTTTCATTGTTTCACTTTAAATTACTTTATTATTCTTTTTACTTATTGTTTAATTAAAATATATTCAATAAACATGATTTGATTATTAAATTGTTTGTGTTTAAATTTATTTAATGTATAATTCATTCAATAATTCTCTCATCACCATTTGTTAATATCTGTTTATATTTTTCTTTAAATGAATTGAAGATACAATTTCTTGAATTTCTTCTTTTTCTGTAATGAAAGAACAAATGAAACAAATAATTTTAATTATCACTTTAGAGTCTACAAGTGTTGTTATTTGATTTTTTAATACTTTCATATTTACATCATTTTGATAAATACCATGTTGTCCAATAGGTTGTTTTGAACAATAGACTGTAAAATCCTCCAAACAATAAAAATAATATCTTCATTTGTTATTTCTAAATGAACTTTACCTATTTCATATTTCCATTCATTTTAATGAAATCTTTCCCTTTGTCAATATTTTCTACTAACTCTTCATGATTATTTATTTCTTCTTTGAGTTCTTCTGATTTTATTTCTGTTTTTTCACTTTTAGATTTCTGAGTTAAATATTTATCACTCTTCTAAATGATTTTGTACATTAATTTACCATCACTCTCAATAGATTCAATTCCCA
>NW_001854130.1:0-5620 GCF_000209125.1 Entamoeba dispar SAW760
TATTTCTATTTCTTTTACTATATTCTTTATTTATTTTATTCTTTATTCTTATTCCCCAAATTTGTTCTTATTCTATCTTCCTTTTTTATTTCTTTATGTTTTAATACTAAAACTTATCCTATTTAATTTCTTAATTATTGTTCTTATTTCTTATATTAATATATTTTCCAATGTTCATGGTGGTATTTATACTATCTCTTCTTTATTTCTTTCTTTAAAATTTGATGGTTGTAATTCTTATTTGAATAAATGAAATAGAATTTTCTTGTTTTTTTGTTTTTTCTTTTTTCTTTTTGTTTTATTTATTATTTCTTCTTTTCTTTTTTTTATGTTTAATTGTTTTATTCTTTATGAAATTAATTCTTTAAACTTTTGAAAAAACTTAAAATTGATATAAAATAGATACTTGTTCATATTTTATTTCCTTTATCATGTGTTTCTGTTAAATCTTATTGTGGTTATTTTATATTTATGTTGTTGTACTAATCCAAATCATTGAACCTTTTCAATTTTGTTTAAATCCTATTTATTCAATTAATTAATTTATACTATTATGTTGTTTATGTATGAATGATTTAACTTGATGATATAAGACATTACCATTTTCAATTTATGTCAATAAACCAAGTTAAAATATATGATGAGAATATTTGAATTTAAATATTTGAATTTATTATTTAATTTATTGAAAAGTAGTTATTTCTTATTATTTTTATTTTATATTCTTCTTTATCTTTTCTCTTTATTCTCTTTATTTGTTTTTTCTTTATTCTTTATTTATTATTTTATTCTTTATCTTTTATTTCTTCTTTTATGACTATTTCTTTATTTATTTATTCTATTTTATTGTATTTTATTCTATTTCTTATATCTATGTTTTATTTATTCTTCTTTTATTTTTCTCATTGGTATATTTTATTCTTTATTATTTTCTTTTCTTTATTTTCTTATTTTATCTTCTTTATATCTTTATATTATTATATTCTTTTTTCTTTCTCTCTTCTTTCTTATTATTCTTTTCCTTTTTCTTTCTTATTATCTATTTATCTTTTATTTATTATTATTCTCTTCTTTATATTTATTTCTACTTTTATTATATTTCTTATTTATTATTCTTTCTTCTTATTTATTATTCATTACTATCTATTCTTTTATTTTTATTTATGTTCTTTATATTCAATTTCAATCTCTTAAATAATTTGAACTTATACTAATCTTGTTGTTTATTTTACTTTTGTTTATACTGTGTATTGTGTTTTATTCTATTCTCAATTTTATTCTTAAAAATTAAATAATTTAATTATGTATAAATTTCTAAATTAATCAATACAAATTATTTTTTACTCTTTAGAATTTAATTTGAATGTTTCCTTATTTTGTTTATTTACACTATTTATGTTTTATTCTTTTATTTATAATTCATTTTATTTTATCATTTATTAGTATATCGTCTTTTTCTTCTTATTGTCAACTGTTTATTTCTCTCTTTTCTTTATGTTCTACTTCTACATTTCAGATTAATGTTTTAAATATCTTTGAAAATAAAAAGAAGAATAAAAATTAATAAAAGAAATCATTATTTTAATTTATTTCTATTATTATGATTTAAATGTTTATTCTTTTGATTATTTTGATGAAGACAAAAATATTATATTTCATTATATTTATTGTTTGTTTAAAGTTAAATGTTGATTAATAAAATATAATTAAATAGAAATATGAAAATAAGAATGATAAATCTTATACAATTATTCAATTTAAGATTTAAAATGATAGAAATTATATAAATCTTTTGAAATAAATGAAATAAAAATATATTTCATTTATTCATTATCTATATAATTTTTATATCTCTTTGTTTTTATTTATTCCTTTTTATACTCTCTACTTTTATTTCTTCTTTATTATTTATTTATTATTTCCCTCTTTTATTATTTATTCTTTCTTCTTTTATCTTCTTTTTCTTCATTATTTTATTCTTTTTCTTCTTCTCTTCTTATTTTACTTCTTATTTCTTATTCTTTTTTCTCCTTTATTTTCCTTTATTTTATCTTTCTTATTTATTATTCTTCTTTTATTATTTCTTTCCTTCTTTATTTCTTATTCCTTTATTCCGTTATTCTTTTATTCTTTCTATCTTCTTTTTCTTTTATCTTTTTTCTTTATTTCTCTTTATGTTTTATTATCTTTTTATGTTTTTATTTTATTCTTCTTCACTTTTATATTTTCTTTTTCCTTTATTTCTTTTATTTATCTTTCTATTTTTTACTATCTTCTTTTTATCCTTCTTTATTTATCTTTTATTTCTTATTATACTTGTCTTTTTCTTATTCTTCTTTCTTTTACTTATTATTTCTCTTTACTCTTTTCTTATTTCTTTCTCTATTTATTATATTTGTCTTTTCTATTTCTTATTTCTTATCTTATTCTATACTATTCATTCTTCTCCATTTTTATTCAGATTTCTCTATATTTTTTATTATCTCCCCCTTTCCTTCTTATTTTATTTGACTATTTTATTCCTATTTCTTTTATTATTCCTTTCTTATTCCTTTTTTCTATTTTCTACTATTTCTTTTATCTTCTTTATATGACTTATTCTTATTTCTTATATTCTTTTATTTATTCTTTGTTTTCACTTCATCTATACTTTTATACTCTTATTTCTCCTTTATTTTTATTTCTTACTATTCTTGCTCCTCCTTTTCTCTTTACTCTATTTTATTTATTTTATCTTCTCCCATCTTTCTTATTTTTTATTTCTTTTCTCTTTTTCCTTCTCATTTAGTACTATTTCTTATATTATTTATATCCTTCTTTGTCTATTCATTTCCTCTCCTGACTTTCCTCATGAATATATTCTTATACAACTACTTCTTCTTTTTAATCTATACTAGTAGCCTTGTTTGTAATCTCATCTGTTCTTTGTGAACTGTGATTTCAACTTCTTTTTTTCTTCTTTTTTTTATTTTTTTTATTTTTTATAATTTCTTTTCTCTTTTTGTTAATTAGACTTTCTTATTTTATTTATGTTTTTCTTCTTTTATTATTTATTTTTCTTATCTGTCTTTATATTACTTCTCTTATTTATCTGTGTCTTTTATTCTTGATTCATTTCTTATTCTTACTATGACTTTACTATCATTTGTTATTATATCATCATTCTATTCTCACTTTTATTTTATTTTCTTTATGATTTTACTTATTTATATTAGTATTTTATTTTCTTTATTAACTTTATCTATTATTCTATTCTTATTATTACTATCTTCTTCCTTATTTATTTATTTCTTAACTTATACTTTGTATAATTCTTTCTTTTATTTTTCTACTTATTTTATTCTTGATTCTTATTATATTATCTTTGATATTTCTTCTTATCTTCTTATTATTTTCTTCTTTCTTATCTTTATACTTATTGTAATTAACTACTTCAACTATTCTTTTCTGAGTGTGTTTCCTTGTTTTTCTCTTATGTTCTTTATATCTTTTATATTCTTTTCTTTTCTACTCTTCTTAGTCATATTTCTACTTTTATACTTCTATTTCTTTATTCTTTAATTTCTGTATTTCTTGTATTCTCTTCTCCTATTTTATTTTATAAATTTCTTGTTCTTTTTTCTTTTTTTTTATTTTTTTTTATTTTTCTTGATGAAATAACTTTATTTTATCTTTCTCTTTATCTGATGTTATTTTATGTATTAGAATATTGTTATTTTATGTGCTTCATTCTTTTCTATTTATTGTTTTATTATTATTTTATGTTTACAATTTATTCAATTAATGTATACTAACTATGAAGATGATAATGTTTGCAACTTGAATGACTTTCTATAATTTATGTGTTATGAGTATTACTAAAATTGATTTCATTCAATTCTATCATTTTATACTATTTTATTTTATATTATCATCCTTTTTCTTTAATTTATTTATTTTCTATCTTATTATTTCAATTTTATCATTATCTAAACATTCAGTTCCTCATAAACACTTCTCTTTTTCTCACCTGACACATTGCTGTTCCATGATTTAAACTTCAATAAAGAATAAATTAATAATATTATTCTTAATATTTCGAAGGTAGCACGTCAGAGACACCACACACACCACTAAAATATTTCCATCCTTCGATTCCACCAGTTATGGAATGGTTATGACGTTGCGTTTGGTTAGAAAAACATCTTACCCGGTACTGCAAGAATAGCAGTGTTTATTAATTACAATGACAGAATATCATTGACAATAAACGAATAGGTATTTATAAAGATGTTATTATTACTTGTTAGAATAAAAGTATAATTGATAATATAAAAAAGATTATCAAAGGAAAAGGGTCAAGTGGATGAGGCTAAAAGAATATTAACCCAAAGCAATACAGTGGTAATTATATACTCTCCTTAAAATAATAAAATAAAGAAGAAGAAATTTAAACCCATCAAAATTAAAAAGAAACTCAAACCCATCAAAATTAAAAAGAAATTTAATAATGAATATTTAAATAAGGGATGTTTAAATACTCTATTCCACATCAAAAATGAGAAAAGGAAAATCTCACAGTTCAACAACTAGAAGCAAAGAATAAGGCAATAGTTGAGGAACAAATACATTTAAAGCGAAGGGATGGGATTAGTCTCCCCTGAGCAAGGAGCAATAGAAAATATTTCTATTAATACTTAATTATCTACTTTTTATTTTATTCTTTTCTTTTGATTTCTTGTTTTATGACTATTTCTTTTCTTCTTTTATTGTAAATTATTCTATTTCATATATTCCTGTTTTAATTATTCCATCATTTAATTTTCTTATTAGTATATTTAAAGAGTAATAATTTCCTCTTCTTTATTTTCTTATTTTAATAACAACAAATCTTTATTATTCTGTTTTTATGTTTATTTTTCATCTTACTATCATTCATATTATTCTTTTATTTTTTCTTTCTTATTATGTACATCTATCAGTTATACATGTATATCATATCAACTAACTAATAGTATTCTAATCTTTATAATTATTTATACTTTTATTTTATTTGATATTCAATTGTCATATTTATTAATCACTGATATTCTTACAAAATTAATTATGATCTTTTATAGTCAATAGTAATGTTATAACCAGATAATAATTGAGTGAATTTAAAACATGAATAAATTATGAATGCATGTGGTATGTGTAATGTGTAATATTCTAATCTGAAATAAAAAGATAAAAAGATAAAAATAAAATAAGAAATAAAAGAAAAAGAAAAGAAAATATAATAATAATTTATACGAATAAGAAAATAAAAAGAAAGAAAAGGATAAAAAGAATAAATTACACTAAATATGAAATAAACAATTAAATATGAATGAAAATAAAAAAAGAATAAAAATAATAAAAAAGATTAATGAATTAAAATAATTGTAATATTATGAGATAATTAATATTTTGAATAATTAAAAAAGATTAACTTATACTATTATGTTACTACATTATAAGTAATGAATGGTTAGTCATAAAAGATAAGTAATAAAAAATAATGAAAATAATCAAATTGAAATAAAACAATAAGAAAGATAAATGATATAGAAATAAAGAAAATAAGAATTAAAAAGATAGAAACCAAAATTAATCTATA
>NW_001854129.1:0-1004 GCF_000209125.1 Entamoeba dispar SAW760
ATAGTAAAGATAGTCTATATATAATAGGTATAAAATAAGTAATAAGTAATAAGTAATAAGTAATATATAATATATAAAGAAATATAGAAATAAAAAGGAATAAATATAATAAGTCATTACATATATAAAATAAACATAAATAATAAAATAAAATTTAAATAAATATAAAAATATATATAAATATAGTCATAGTCTAGAAGTCAAGAATACTAATAATCTGTGAGCCTTCCTAGCTCAGTCGGTAGAGCGCGCGGCTCTTAACCGCGCGGTCGTGGGTTCGAGCCCCACGGGGGGCGTATTTTTATAATAAGAATAGGTGGTATAAGAGGAAATAGTATAAAGTATAAAGGTATAAAGGTATAAAGGTATAAAGGTATAAATGGTTATAGGTATAAAAGTATAAAAGTATAAAAGTATAAGAATATAAAGGTATAAAGGGATAAGAATAGTATAAGAGGAATAGAATAGTATAGTATAAAGGGATAAGAATAGCATATAGGTAATAGTATAAAGTAGGTACATCTAATAAGGATATAGGAAGTAAAATACTAAGTAAAATACTAAGGAAGTATAAAAAGATATATACATATATACATGTATAAGTATAATAAATAGAAATAGAAATATAAGAATATATCTACTAAAGAGAAAGAATAAGGGAATAAGGGAATAAAAAAAGAACATAATAATATAATATAATAATATAATAATAAGTGAATAAGATGATAATAATAATAATAGTAGCATAAAGGTTAATAATAATAGTAAAAAAGACGCTTCCGCTTGGGATCGAACCAAGGACCTAACGGTTAACAGCCGTTCGCTCTGCCGACTGAGCCACGGAAGCTTTCAGTAAGCATAAGTTAAGCAGAAGTTAAGCAGAAATGTTAAAGTAGATATGATAAGCAGAAATGATAAAGTAGATATGATAAGCAGAAATGATAAAGTAGAAATAATAAAGTAGATATGATAAAGTAAATATGATAAGCATAAGTTGATAGTAT
>NW_001854128.1:0-2755 GCF_000209125.1 Entamoeba dispar SAW760
TATATCTAATATATCTAGGATATAATAAGTAATATAAAGTCTAAAAAGCGTATGCTTCCTGTCGGGTTCGAACCAACGACCTTTAGAACTTCAGTCTAACGCTGCTACCAGCTGAGCTAAGGAAGCTTACAAGTTAAAGAAGGAAGTAAAAAGTAAAAAGGGAGTATATAAGAAAGTGAAAGTATATAAATAAATAATAGAAATATAAAAAGGGGAAAGAATAAACATAAACATAAACATATATAAAGAAGTAGATAACATAAACATATATATAATAACATAATAACATAATAACATATATATAATAACATAATAACATAATAACATATAAACATAATAACATATAAACATAATAACATATAAACATATAAAGAAGTAGATAATATATACATATATACATATATACAAATAAAGAAATAAACATATACATATATATATATATATAAACATATATAAAGGATAAGAATATAGTTATAGTTATAGTTATAGTTATAGGTATAGTTTTTGTTTTATATAAACATAGATGTATAAATATAAATATATATATAAATAAGAAATATATGATATATAAAGTGATGATATACATAATAAATATATATAATAAGTTTAAAGAAGTAGTTTAAGTATAAAATGGTTTCACCCGGGTTCGATCCGGGGACCCTCACCACGTCAAGATGATGTGATAACCAACTACACCATGAAACCTTTATAAACTGGTAAAAGGTCAAAGGTATATAGATACACTAAGAAAGGTTTATAAAGTAGTAAAAGGTCAAAAGGATATAGTTAGTGATATAAATAAAGTAGATAATGATATATCAAGTGATATAGACAAGATATATATATATATATATAGATAAAGGATATAGATAGTGATATAGATAAAGGTTTATATATAAATATATATAGATAAGTAAGTAACTAAAGAATAGTGATATATACATATGATAAGATATACATATAATAATAAGTTGGTAGGGAATATAGTGATATAGTTATATACATAAGATAAGATGGAAGGTGTAGTAAAGATAATAAAGATAATAAAGATAATAAAGATAATAAAGATAATAAAGATAATAAAGATAAAAAAATTAATAAAAATAGTATAAGTAGTATAAGTAGTATATCTAATATATCTAGGATATAATAAGTAATATAAAGTCTAAAAAGCGTATGCTTCCTGTCGGGTTCGAACCAACGACCTTTAGAACTTCAGTCTAACGCTGCTACCAGCTGAGCTAAGGAAGCTTACAAGTTAAAGAAGGAAGTAAAAAGTAAAAAGGGAGTATATAAGAAAGTGAAAGTATATAAATAAATAATAGAAATATAAAAAGGGGAAAGAATAAACATAAACATAAACATATATAAAGAAGTAGATAACATAAACATATATATAATAACATAATAACATAATAACATATATATAATAACATAATAACATAATAACATATAAACATAATAACATATAAACATAATAACATATAAACATATAAAGAAGTAGATAATATATACATATATACATATATACAAATAAAGAAATAAACATATACATATATATATATATATAAACATATATAAAGGATAAGAATATAGTTATAGTTATAGTTATAGTTATAGGTATAGTTTTTGTTTTATATAAACATAGATGTATAAATATAAATATATATATAAATAAGAAATATATGATATATAAAGTGATGATATACATAATAAATATATATAATAAGTTTAAAGAAGTAGTTTAAGTATAAAATGGTTTCACCCGGGTTCGATCCGGGGACCCTCACCACGTCAAGATGATGTGATAACCAACTACACCATGAAACCTTTATAAACTGGTAAAAGGTCAAAGGTATATAGATACACTAAGAAAGGTTTATAAAGTAGTAAAAGGTCAAAAGGATATAGTTAGTGATATAAATAAAGTAGATAATGATATATCAAGTGATATAGACAAAGATATATATATATATATATAGATAAAGGATATAGATAGTGATATAGATAAAGGTTTATATATAAATATATATAGATAAGTAAGTAACTAAAGAATAGTGATATATACATATGATAAGATATACATATAATAATAAGTTGGTAGGGAATATAGTGATATAGTTATATACATAAGATAAGATGGAAGGTGTAGTAAAGATAATAAAGATAATAAAGATAATAAAGATAATAAAGATAATAAAGATAATAAAGATAAAAAAATTAATAAAAATAGTATAAGTAGTATAAGTAGTATATCTAATATATCTAGGATATAATAAGTAATATAAAGTCTAAAAAGCGTATGCTTCCTGTCGGGTTCGAACCAACGACCTTTAGAACTTCAGTCTAACGCTGCTACCAGCTGAGCTAAGGAAGCTTACAAGTTAAAGAAGGAAGTAAAAAGTAAAAAGGGAGTATATAAGAAAGTGAAAGTATATAAATAAATAATAGAAATATAAAAAGGGGAAAGAATAAACATAAACATAAACATATATAAAGAAGTAGATAACATAAACATATATATAATAACATAATAACATAATAACATATATATAATAACATAATAACATAATAACATATAAACATAATAACATATAAACATAATAACATATAAACATATAAAGAAGTAGATAATATATACATATATACATATATACAAATAAAGAAATAAACATATACATATATATATATATATAAACATATATAAAGGATAAGAATATAGTTATAGTTATAGTTATAGTTATAGGTATAGTTT
>NW_001854127.1:0-1075 GCF_000209125.1 Entamoeba dispar SAW760
AAAAAAAGAAAAAAATAAAAAAGAAAAGAGAGAAAAAATTGGAGGATGAAATTGATGAAAATCATGTCATTTTTCACGAAATTCAAATATGTTAATCTAGGACCATCAGAGATGCAAAGATTTTAATTTCGTGAAAAATGACGAGGTTTTTGGCCATTCAAAAAAAAAATGAAAAATCTAAAAACAAAAAGAGAGAAAAAATTGGAGAAAGTGAGGATGAAAATTGACCAAAAAATGTCTCATTTTTCACGAAATTCAAATATGTTAATCTAGGACCATCAGAGATGCAAAGATTTTAATTTCGTGAAAAATGACGAGGTTTTTGGCCATTCAAAAAAAAATGAAAAATCTAAAAACAAAAAGAGAGAAAAAATTGAGGATGAAAATTGACCAAAAAATGTCTCATTTTTCACGAAATTCAAGTATGTTAATCTACTACCCAGTGTGATACACATACTTGAATTTCGTGAAGAATTATGACATCTTGGTGGAAACCCATGTCAATAAAAAAAAGAGAAAAAAAATGAAGAATAGGGTTAATAGGGTTAAATAGAAAAGAGAAAAAAAATTAGAAAAAATAAAAAAATGGTGAAAAAAGAACTAAGAACTGAAATAATATCATTCTAAGGAGACATACAGGATGAACAACAAATTAAAAAATAAGAGAGACTAATATACTAAGAAATATTAAGAGACTATTAGACTAATATACTAAGAGAATATTAAAAGATTACTAAGAGACTACTAGACTAATACGCTAAGAGATATTAAGAGACTATTAGACTAATACATAGGTGAGAATGTTAATGTTTGTATTATTTAATTTATAACAATATACTAACCAAATAGATTATAGACTAAGAGATTTAAAAGACTACTAGACTATTATAAGATATTAAAAGACTACTAGACTACACAAGATATTAAAAGACTATTAATGTTTGTATTATTTAAACACAAAGAGATTATTAATGTTTGTATTATTTAATTTATAATTCTATACTAACCAAATAGATGAATAACTATGTATAATATAATAGTTTTGGGTCTCAAAAAACCCACGAGAAACAAAACT
>NW_001854126.1:0-1489 GCF_000209125.1 Entamoeba dispar SAW760
GGTAGGTTCATATCAAGTAGGATACACCCGTTCCCATCCGAACACGGAAGTAAAGATGCTTAGAGCCTGATCAGTACCATTATGTTCACACAGATGGGAACGTCAGGTAATCTACCTTTTTGTTTTTTATATTATCTATTTAAACTTATTATATATTATATATTATCTATTCTATATATTTTTACTTTATTCTTATTATTTTATATATATACACTATACTTATAACATATTTATCATATTTATTATATATATTATATATATTATATATATTATATTTATTATATTTATTATATATCCTATATGACCCTTTTCAGTCTTTCTGACTATTATGTTCGTTGGTTTCATGGTGTAGTTGGTTATCACATCACTTTTACGTAGTGAGGGTCCCCGGTTCAAACCCGGGTGGAACCATTTTATATTAGTACACAACTTTATATGTATATGTATATGTTTATTTCTTTAACTGTTTAACTGTTTAACTGTTTATCTTTATTTATTCATATCATCTTATATATATATATATATATGTATCTATATTATTATATATACTTCTACTTCTACTTCTACGACTATATATCTATCTATCTAAACCTTTCTATGTATCTATGTATCTATGTATGTATATTACTTATACTTTATACTTTATACTTTATACTTTATTATTATATATCCCTTATTTACCTTTTTTTTATAATTATACCTTTTTATAATTATACCTCTTTATAATTATACCTTTTTATAATTATACCTCTTTAGTCTATTTCTTATTCTTTCATCGGTAGGTTCATATCAAGTAGGATACACCCGTTCCCATCCGAACACGGAAGTAAAGATGCTTAGAGCCTGATCAGTACCATTATGTTCACACAGATGGGAACGTCAGGTAATCTACCTTTTTGTTTTTTATATTATCTATTTAAACTTATTATATATTATATATTATCTATTCTATATATTTTTACTTTATTCTTATTATTTTATATATATACACTATACTTATAACATATTTATCATATTTATTATATATATTATATATATTATATATATTATATTTATTATATTTATTATATATCCTATATGACCCTTTTCAGTCTTTCTGACTATTATGTTCGTTGGTTTCATGGTGTAGTTGGTTATCACATCACTTTTACGTAGTGAGGGTCCCCGGTTCAAACCCGGGTGGAACCATTTTATATTAGTACACAACTTTATATGTATATGTATATGTTTATTTCTTTAACTGTTTAACTGTTTAACTGTTTATCTTTATTTATTCATATCATCTTATATATATATATATATATGTATCTATATTATTATATATACTTCTACTTCTACTTCTACGACTATATATCTATCTATCTAAACCTTTCTATGTATCTATGTATCTATGTATGTATATTACTTATACTTTATACTTTATACTTTATACTTTATTATTATATATCCCTTATTTACCTTTTTTTTATAATTATACCTTTTTATAATA
>NW_001854125.1:0-1214 GCF_000209125.1 Entamoeba dispar SAW760
AATATTATTTCTTTCTTGTTTGTTTCTTTTATATTATAAAACTTTAAATTTATTCAATTTATCTTTTCAATTAAACAACGATACAATCATCATAATATTTTCTATAATACATTTTCTTTAATGTTTTATTCTTTTTTAATTCTGATGAACATCCATCAAAACATCCTTTTTCTATTTCACTTATTGTTGTTGGAATATCAATATCACTTAATGATGAACATCCTTTGAAACAATCCTCTCTTAGTTCTTTAACTTTACTTGGAATATTAATTGATGTTAATGATGTACATCCTTCAAAACACCAATTTCCTATATTACTAATTGAAGATGGTATATTAATTGTTGTTAATGATGAACATCCATAAAAACAACCATTTCCTAATTCATTAATTGATGATGGTATTTTGATAGATGTTAATGATGTACATCTATCAAAACAACAATTATCTAATTTACTAATTGATGATGGTATATTAATTGTTTTTAATGATGAACATTGTTTAAAACACCAATCACCTATTTCACTAATTGATGTTGGTATATTAATTGTTGTTAATGATATACATCCATTAAAACAACGATATCCTAATTTAGTAATTGAAGATGGAATAATAAATTCATTAATATCTTTCTTGAAAATATTCTTTCCATTGATTATTTGTAGATTATGTGGTATTTCAATACTAACTAACACTGGTTCATTCATAAATATTCTTTCTTTACTAATAAATTGTAGATTTTCTATATTCATTGATGTTAATGATGAACATCTATAAAAACACAAATCTCCTAATTCACTAATTGATGATGGTATAGTTATTGATGTTAATGAATCACATTTAGAAAAACATCCAAATCCTATTTCATTAACTGATGATGGTATAGTAATTGTTGTTAATTCATAACAATATTCAAAACAATCATATCCAAGTGATTTAACTTCTGATGGTATTGTATTCCCATATGATTTTCTATCTTCTTTTGTATATTTTATATCTTTACAGATATTTCCTTGTTCTTTCTCTTGTAAATATGTTGAATAACTTACTTTATACCATATTACTTGTTTAAATATTCTTCCATCATGAAATATTTTATCATATTCATCATAAATATGAAATGTTTCAATATTAGTAAATAATTTTCTTGAATATTTATTTAATGGAATTGGATTAAAATGAAATCGTTCAATATTTCCTTGAAATCTTTTAATC
>NW_001854124.1:0-1004 GCF_000209125.1 Entamoeba dispar SAW760
TGTTTTTATTAACAGTCGGATTCCCCTAACCTTTAAAGTTCTGATTCGATTTTAATCCTTTTACAAGGAAATCACCAGAGCTACTCTTTCTTGCTAACTTACAGAGCTATGTTGCCGACTTCCCTTACCTGCGTTATTCTATTTAACTAAAGATTTTGCTTCTTGGAGACCTGTTGCGGTTATTAGTACGAGCAAAAGAATTCTTTAATTAGCTTTATGCTAAGATTCCCTTTAATTTTTATGAAGACTGCAAAAATACCACAATTCAATCATATGTTGAATTTCTTACAAAGCCAATAAATTCCACTTCTCTGATTGATTCATTTCAGTGGAGTTTACTTTTGTTAAGAAGAAAAGAGAACTCTTCCGTAGATTTTCACACTCCATTTTAAAGTTCATGATATGTTACCATTTTATTCGATTTAATCTTATTTCTAAGATTTAATCATTAATTCTCTTGATTAAGAACTATTAATCTTATTCCCTTTCAATCCTTATATTGACTATATGTCACTTATATATTTCTTAAGGATTTCCATCTGTAATTTAGGATCGATTCACCCTAATCCAAGTAATGTTGTTTAGGAACCTTTCTCCTCTTCAGTTCTAAGATGTTTTTTTCCTCTTCTTAGTATTTGCTACTACCACCAAGATCTGCACTAAGGACAGTTTCAATCTAAATTACTTTAAATCTTTACTACTTTTGTTGTCCTTACGCCATTTCGTTTCCTTACTCGTTAAAATGTCTTCATTTTAACGGTCGAGTATCAGTTAAGAAATTATAATGCCATCCATTTTCAGGACTCATTCATTCGATAGGTGAGTTGTTACACATTCCTTAGCGGTTTCCGACTTCCATGGCCACCGTCCTATTGTCAATATGAATGAATACCTTTTGTGGTACTCGTTATGTTTCTTTTTGGCACTTTATCTCGACGTTCGGTTCATCCCGCATCGCCAGTCCTGCTTACCAGACTTGGCCGATTCAAAGTATGTTTATATTT
>NW_001854123.1:0-1090 GCF_000209125.1 Entamoeba dispar SAW760
CGTTCCCATCTGTGTGAACATAATGGTACTGATCAGGCTCTAAGCATCTTTACTTCCGTGTTCGGATGGGAACGGGTGTATCCTACTTGATATGAACCTACCGTTATCCTACTTACTTATGACTATGACTATCATATATTTTCTTATATTATTATATTATTATATGACTATGTACTTTTTATTATTATTCCTAGTCTGTTTATTTTATATCTTATCTTTCTTATGTCTTTTATATATCATATCTATATCTATATCTATATCATATCTATATCATTTATATAACTTATATCATTTATATAACTTATATCATTTATATAACTTATAACATTTATATAACTTATAACATTTATATAACTTATATATCCCTTTTTTTATCTTCCCAGTATTTTATGAATGTTATAGGGCTTGTGGCGCAATGGAAACGCATCAGACTACGAATCTGGGGATTGCAGGTTCGATCCCTGCCAAGCTCGTCTTTTTATTGACTAGATTACTTTACTTTAATCCCTTTCAACTTCTATAACCTTTATATTCTATTATATATATATTTCTTTATTTATATATATATATATATTTCTTTATTTATTTATTTATATATATCTTTATTTATATATCTATGTATGTATTTATTTCTATATTCCTTTATTTCTATATTTCTATATTTCTATATTCCTTTATTCCTTTATTCCTTTATTTAAAAAAAAACTCTCTATATAAAAACAAAAAGGTAGATTACCTGACGTTCCCATCTGTGTGAACATAATGGTACTGATCAGGCTCTAAGCATCTTTACTTCCGTGTTCGGATGGGAACGGGTGTATCCTACTTGATATGAACCTACCGTTATCCTACTTACTTATGACTATGACTATCATATATTTTCTTATATTATTATATTATTATATGACTATGTACTTTTATTATTATTCCTAGTCTGTTTATTTTATATCTTATCTTTCTTATGTCTTTTATATATCATATCTATATCTATATCTATATCATATCTATATCATTTATATAACTTATATCATTTATATAACTTATATCATTTATATAACTTATAACATTTATATAACTTATAACATTTATA
>NW_001854122.1:0-2150 GCF_000209125.1 Entamoeba dispar SAW760
TTTTTATTATATTAAATTAAACTTAAAACAATACTATCTTCTTATTTTTATCATTTATTCATTCTTGTTTTTCTTATTTATCTTCATTATTTCTTTACATTCTTATTTGTGTTTATTATGTTTTATTTTATTAAACTAAATATTAAACTAAACATTCTTCATTTAAAGAATTAATATGATTATTCTAAGAATAATCGTGTTATGTTTATTACCATTCTTGATATTCCATTTGAACAATCATCTTCAATACATTTATTATTATAATTAAATTTATATCATGACTCACAACATGATAGTACACATTTTGTACTCCATTCTCCTTTATCTCCACATTCATATCCTCCATGTCCATGTTCTATATTAATTTCTTTATCACATTTATTATCTCTTTTAACTAATCTTTTATTCTTTGGTTTACATTTGTTTGATATTTCTCTCCTATCTTCTTTGTTTCTTCTTTAAATTTTTAATCACTTTTCTATTCTATCAAATTAATAAATATTCACTTCTTCATCTATCATATCAGTTAGAAATTCTCGAAGAATAATTTCATTATATTCATAATTATGTCTATATATTCAATATAACTTATTCAAAGATTATATCCATATTGTTTTAATGTTTCATGAGGTTCATATATACGTACATCTCTGATGTTAGAAGATGGTGATAATCCCATTTCAATTTCTTCATCTTTACCATATGGATCACCATCAAATCATACAATAATAACACATCATAATTCTTTTAATCATTTTGTAACAAATGAACATGCTAAATAACAATATGAATCTGTATAAACTACTATTTCTGTTGGTTTTCTTGTTTTTCTCATTAATTTCTTTGTTTTCTAAATCCAAGTTGATTGTTGTGAAACATTATGTTCAACATCACCATATTTAATAATATTTGTTTTGTATACCATTCTCCAAGTGTTTTTGTTAGTAGATATTTTCTCTTACTTCACATGTTTGTTGGACATACATATTACTATAATCTATTTTCATTCGATCTTCTGTAAAATCTGATATTGTTACTGAATAGATTGTGTTAACATCATCATATGGTGATAATATCTTTTCTAGGATTTGTTATATCCATAATTTCATATTTATCTTTACTAATATTACTTCAATTAGATAATTATTAGAATCCAATAATTCAATACATTTTAAAATGGTGTCTTTATATGATGAATATCATCATCTTCATGAGTAAATTACCAAATGATAAATGTATTAATTTTATTATATAATGCTTATCGATATACATTATTATTTCTGAAATATTACAATTTTTATTTTAATTTTATTAATCATTTTTTTGTTTTTATTTTTCTGGTACTAATTTTGGTTGAACTCATTTGAATAATAATATTTAAAATGATATTAATATATTATTCATATATTTAAATTGTGTTTATAATATTCGTTTCTTATAATATTTCTTTTTGTTTTTTATTTATTAATAAAATCATTATAACTAATCAAAATATAGAATAAAATAAATGTATAAATAATTCATTTCATTGTACATTATCTTTATTTATTAAACTGAAAATGAAATAAATAAATTAATAATAAATAATGAAGATAATGAAATAATAATGAAATATAATCACTTTAATCTATAATAATATTCTATATTCTATTTCTATAATAATTTAATTAACAACAGGTAAATATCATTAATTTGTTTGTTTATTTAAATTAAATATTCTATTTGATATTATAATGAAATAATAATATAAATTAATATAAAGAGTAGTTAATAATTAAAATAAATTATTAATGAATATAATAATGATAACAAAATAACAAAATAAAATAAAAGAAATAAAATAGAAATTACATTATTTATTTCAATTAAATTCATGTTGTTTGTTCATATTATATTATTAATATTTATATTCTTATTTAACTTCTTTCTAACTTATTATTCAAATTGAATGTACATAAATATTTATATATTATTATAAATGATGAATGAATATATAAATTATAATTGAATAATTATATTTATTTTTATTTATTTTAAAATAAAATGAATGAGATAGAATATAAAATATTATTTATTATCATTATGAATATATGTTATTTTATTATTATTGATTTAGAGATATTTTATATAGATAATATATTAATTCAATA
>NW_001854122.1:2250-4796 GCF_000209125.1 Entamoeba dispar SAW760
ATATAATGAAATCATCAATAAAATAATAATAATAAAATAAAATGAAATATGAAAATTAACAACAATAATCAATAATCAACAATTTGATTAATGAAATAATCAAAATATAAAATCAAATTCATCATTATATTCTCTCATCTCTAAATAATTTTAATATAAATTAAAACAAAATGAAGAATAAAGAATGAATAAATATAAAATATAAATAAATAAGAAGATAAATAAGATAAAATAAATAAGAAATAATAAACAAAATAAAAATAAATATAAAATAAAGATATAAAATAAAAGAAAAAGAAATAAAATAAAAGAAAAAGAAATAAAATAAAAAAGAAAGATAAGAATAAGAATATAAAAATAAAATAATAATAAAAAGAGAATTATAAAACAAATATAAAGAATGATATATCAATATCAAACAATAAGAGAGAAATATTAATTAAATCATTTAAAAATTGAAATTAACATCAATGTTGATATTAAAATATTATATTTAACAATATGATAATTCATTTGATTCATTTATTGTATTATATTCAAATATACATGAGAAATTAATTAGTAATAAAAAATAAACAAATTTCATATTAGAAAATAATGAACATTATATATCATTTTTATTATTAATTAAGTATTAATTTTTAAATAATTAATTAAAACTTTCATTTAATTATACGTTTTTATTAGATTAAAACATACTTCTCATTTTTTGAATTGATTCATCTAGTGTTGATTTTTCTCTTTATTTTAATTCTTTCATTTTTCTTTCAACTTCTGCCCAAATCTCTTCCATACTCTTTTTTGAACCTGATTTTTTCATAATATATTCGGTTATTTCATTTGATTGTTTAAGTTGGTTATATCCTTTTATTCGTTCTTGATATCCACTTTTCTTTTCGTCATTTTCTGTTTGAATTAATTGGTCTAAATATTCATTAAATCCATTAACTTTATTATTTGGTGCAATTTCTGATAATCTATTAATGCGCTCTACTATTTTTACTTGTTTATCATAACATTCCGTTTGAATTTTATAATATTCTTCTTCTAACTTTTTTAACATATTTTCTGCATTAGCTATACCTTTTTTACCTTCATTGTATCTTTGAAGTACTTCTTGTGCTGTTTGTTGTTTTGTTTCTGTTACATACTCAAATCTGTATCTTGAGTTTGCGTGTTGTGTATAATGACACCCACATATTTTACAATATCCATTGGCACCAATACAACAACAACCATCTTTTATATCTCCTTTAATATCACATGGATAACAACATGTTTTATGACAATACAAACAATTAGTTATATATTCTCCTGGTTTTAAGTCAACCATTTTTTGTACTGTTACACTAACAGTAAAAGTATAATCTTTATTATTATTAACTTTATCACGATAAAAACTAATTTGTTCATATGTACGTTTTATTTCACTCAATTTTGATAAAGCATTATTTAACGATTTCCTTAACCCTTCAATTTGGGTATTAATTTGTTCTCTTATCTTTAAAACTTCTTCTGCTATTATGTTAATTGTATTATCATAAAGAATAGATGATAATTTTAATGATTGTTCGTCATCAGTTAGGATTTTAAATCCTTTTTGATTTTCAAATACAAATTCTTTTGGAATATTTTTTACATTTTCAATTTCCTTTCTGATATCTGAAAGAAAAAGATTCTCATTTAATTGTTTATTTATTAATGGTTTTCCATTCAAACATATTCCAACAGTTATAATATTTTCTTTCTCATTTTTAAGATTATTTATTATATCTTCTAATAAAAATGTTTCCTCATCTTCTTTTTCAATTATTTCATTATCAAGTGTATAGAAATGTGCAGATTCTGGAATATTTTGAATTAATTTTCTGATATCACTTAACTTTGTTTTAGTATCTACTTGAACAGTGCTAATTATTTTATCATTTAATTTTATTTCTGCTTCATTTTTATCTCCCATTTCTTTGACATTTATTATTCTTGATTCATTAATTATATCTCCTATAGTAAATGAATCTTCATCACTTATATCAATTAATTCTCCATCTTTTGATAGAAATTGTTGAAAATCACATATCTTTTCTTTTAATTTCTCCCTAACTGTTTTCAAATTGTCTTGTGAATTCATTGGTTTACTTGAAATAAATTGTTCATTCAAATAGAATTTTACTACTACTTTTGACATTTAATGAATAATAATTTTGTTTTGTAGTTTAAATACTGATAATTTAGAAAATCGGTTATTTGTTTAAAAGAATTACTTCTTTTCTAATGGTTAACTCTTTTGAAATGTTATTTTTTATTGTAAACGTCATTCGTTTTAATATTTTATTTTATTTTTATATTTCAAGATGTTTTTTATCGTTAATTATGTTTTCATGAAATAACATTACAACAAAGTTTTCATCAATGTAAAATTTCAAAATAATTTATTTATTCTTTATTTATTTTTATCGGTTTTCTTGAATTGAATTTTCTTTAAATTAAAAATAGATAAAATTATTTGACTTTTTATTACAATTTCTTTCTTGTTTATTCTTTTAATT
>NW_001854121.1:0-1167 GCF_000209125.1 Entamoeba dispar SAW760
ATATAATGAAATCATCAATAAAATATAATAAAATAAAATAAAATGAAATATGAAAATTATCAACAATAATCATCAATTTGATTAATGAAATAATCAAAATATAAAATCAAATTCAACATTATATTCTCTCATTTCTAAATAATTTTAATATAAATTAAAACAAAATGAAGAATAAAGAATGAATAAATATAAAATATAAATCAAATAAATAAATAAGATAAATAATAAACAAAAGAAAATAAAGATATAAAATAAATAAAATAAAAGATATAAAGAAAAAGAATAAAAAAAAGAAAGAAAGAATAAGAATATAAAAATAAGAATAAAAAGAAATAAAAAATAAAAAAAGAATTATAAAACAAATATAAAGAATGATATATCAATCAATAAGAAAGAAAAGAATAATATCAAAAAGAATAAATAAGAAAAGAATAATAATAAGAATATAAATGATAATCAATTATAATTTATTTCTACTTCAATTTATATTGTACTTTATTTATTGTATTTTTATTTCATTCATCACTATCTGTAAAACAATTTCATGGTATTCTTTCATTTTTCTTTAATTCATCTTCACATCCACATTTATAAAAACACCCATCTCCAAATGATTTAATTGATGAAGGTATATTAATAGATGTTAATGATGAACAAGCATTAAAACACCAGTCTCCTAGTTTAGTAATTGATGATGGGATATTTATTGATATTAATGATGAACATTCATCAAAACATTCATCTTCTATTTCATTAATTGATGATGGAATATTAATTGATGTTAATGATATACATCCATTAAAACAACGATATCCTAATTTAGTAATTGAAGATGGAATAATAAATTTATTAATATCTTTCTTTTCAATATTCTTTCCATTGATTGTTTGTAGAATACCTGGTATTTTAATACTAAATAATACTGGTTCATTCATAAATATTCTTTCTTCACTAATAAATTGTAGATGATCTATATTCATTGATGTTAATGAATAACAATTATAAAAACAACAATCTCCTATTTTACTAACAGATGATGGTATATTAATTGATGTTAATGATATACATTCTTTAAAACAAAGATGTCGTATTTCATTAATTGATGAAGGTATATTAATTGATGTTAATGATGAGCATCCTGAAAAACAACTACCTACTAATTTAATA
>NW_001854120.1:0-4720 GCF_000209125.1 Entamoeba dispar SAW760
ATTAAGATCAGCAGTAACACTAGCAGTAACAGATCCAGAACAATCATTACTAGTTAAGTATGTTTGGCAAGTCACAGAATCACCGTCATGTGTGAGATACATAGAAGTAATTGCAGAAGTCCAATAGCACTTTTCAAATTCCAATTTAGTGAAGGAAACAGTATTTCCATCTTCATCCTTAACAAATGTAGCAACTAAATCTTTTGAGAAAGCAAATGAAATAAATAAGAGTGATAAGATTGCGTTCATTGAATGATAAAAATCTAGTTTGGTGGTGTTTAAATAGTATGAGTAAAAAGAAATTATTATCACAGACTCACTACAAATTCAAGTGATACTAAATCAGGACTTTTTCAAACCTCCAACAAACATTAAGATTAATAAATTTAAACTATAATTTAAATTGTTTCTTTAATGTTACTAATTATTATTTCTTCTTTTAAATATACTCCAACTTCACTTATATTTTACTCAAATTTACTTTTTTAAATTATTTTTCCTTTCATTATAAAATTTATTAAAAATAAATTAAATAATTTAATTAAACAAATGATCTTTTAATGTAAGTGTTGTTTTAACTTTGTTCAGCTTTTTATAAAGTGGAAAATATAAAAATCAAAATTAATAATTAAAATAAATAAACATATTACATTGTATAAGGACCTGAATTATTACACCAATCAATTTGTTATATATTAAAATGTTTTGAAATAACTATGACTTCTTTTTTTACTTTTCTTTACATTTTAATTGTTAATACAATATGCGAAATAATTCATACAATATTATATTTATATACTCTATTCACTTTTATTGAACTTTAAAAACAAAAAAATAAATTATTCTCTAGCTTTTTTTTAGGTAAATGGTGGATAAAATTTTATCGTTTCTTCTCCATGACTCATCAAAGGAACAATGAAAAATACAAGACAGTGTTATTATCTACTATTCTTAAAGTGGTCTAAAAGAAAATCCCCTTATATTCGACTTGAACTTTGTTTTGTGACTGAACCAATAGTTCTAAAATAGCTAAAGAAAAATATAGAATAATTCTAATATTTTTTAAGAAAATACTAACTCCATTTCTCATACCATCTTAATCAAATACTGGCAGTTTGACAAAATTACTAGGAGCTATGGTTATCCTTCGGGTGTTTGGAGAAAAATACTCTAAAACTCTCATAACTTTAGAATAAGAATGTTTGTTATTGTATTAAATTATATTTTACTTTTATTTTTTAGTTTTTATAGAAAAGGAATTTCTTTATGAATTGTTCGTTTGATATTTTTTCTTTTTATCAAGGTATTATAACTCTTTTAATAATTTTTTTAAAACCAACAAAAAAAGATATTAAATTTATTGACTTATTCAAATAAGTTGGATTTTCTTCTTATTAAATAAAGTAATTCAAACTTGGTTTAAACATAAAACAATTGTTTGTACTCTTTATATCACTTATTTACTTAAAAAAATAATAAAACAGTTAAATTAAAACTGTGTTATTTCTCTCTTATTAATTATAATACTTATTAAAGTCATTTAACGTCATTTAAAAGCATTTAAAATTATATTTTTAAAGTAGATGATAAAATTAAATAACAATTTGAAATTTAATTTTGTTTTTAATTGTTCCTCTCTTCAAAAATAATTGTTTATTTCAGAGTTGTTTATATCAAATAAAAAGTCCATGTTATTTTACTAAAAAAGTAAGAATATCAAGCCATTATCAGTCGACAACAAATAACTAAAACTTGTTTTTAACTCCCCAACATTAAGAATAAAATTGTTACTCATCTTGTTGTACCTAACACTTATCACTCTTTTTAATTTATTCATTTCACAACAATGAGTAACCAAGTAATGTTAGTCATCTTGATCTGAATTTTTAAAGAACGTTTTAGTAGTGAGATTCACAAAGGTATTTTGACTGTTAAATAAATAAGACACTAAAAATTATCACAACTCATGAAAAGGAAGTAAACAAAAACCTAGAAATAGACCAACCATTTTGGATTTTTGATAAAATAATTTGATATACTGAATTTCCTGATTATCTTTTTTTTTAATAAATATTATTCTTATTGAATAAAATATTGAAAGTTTTAATATGTTTGACCAAATAAAAAACAAAGTCTTTGAAGCTTTTCTCCTTTTTTTTTTTACTGCTAAAATGATCAAATAAATTTCAAAATATAATATTTTATTGATATAATTGTTGACGTGATAACAAATAAACAAAAAAAGACTAATGAAAAGAAAAGAAGACAAAAAAAGAAGAGGAGAAAAAGATTTTTTTTGAGAATAATGAGATTAGAGTTTTGCGTAGTCAGAACTTGAAATAAAAAGGAGAAAGAAGTAATCTTTAAAAAGGTAAAAAAAATGGCTGACAGTGAGTTAGTTGCTCAATGGGAAAAAGTACAAATTAAGACCTTTACTAAATGGGTTAATATGCATCTTGCTAAAAAAGGAAGAAAAATTAATGATGTTACTACTGACTTTAAGAATGGAGTAGAGTTATGTGCACTTTTAGAAATTATTGGAGAAACAACTATTAAATGTGTTACTAATCCAAAAATGAGAATTCAAATGACAGAAAATTTGGATAAAGCATTAAGATTTATTCAATCAAGGGATGTTAAATTAACAGGTATTGGACCAACTGATATTGTTGATGGAAATGTTAAATTAACACTTGGACTTGTTTGGACACTTATTTTAAGATTTGCTATTTCAGAACTTTCAGCAGAAGGATTAAGTGCTAAACAAGGATTGTTATTATGGTGTCAAAAGAAATGTGAACCATATCCAGTTAAAGTAGAAAACTTTTCAGAATCATTTAAAGATGGTAAAGTTTTCTGTGCTCTTATTCATAGACATAGACCAGATTTATTAGACTGGGAAACAGTTGGAGAAGATGATAGAGCTAATTTAGAAAAAGCATTTGATGTTGCAGAAAAAGAACTTGGTATTCCAAAATTACTTGATGTTGATGATATTGTTAATATGCCAAGACCAGATGAAAGATCAGTTATGACATATGTCGCTGCTTTATATAAAGTTTTTAGTTCAAATGATCAAGTAGAAAAAGCAGGTAAAAGAGCAGGTAATTTCCTTGATTTCCTTAGAGCTACAGAAGGAATGGTTCATGATTATGAACAAAGAGCACAAGCACTTAAAGATAATATTGAAGCTGCTATTAATAAAATGAATGGAGTTGAACCATCAGATGAATATCATCAAATCAAAGAACAAGTTAATGAAACTAAAAATTATAGAAAAGGAGATAAAAGAGCATTTATTAAAGAACAAGGTGATCTTGCTACATTGTTTGGTCAAATTAATTCAAAATTAAGAGGAATGAAAAGACCAGTTTATGTTGCACCAGAAGGACTTGATCCAAAGAGTCTTGAAGGATATATTGCTAATATTTCTGAAGCAGAAAGAGCATTAAGATCTAAATTAAATACTGCTATGAGAAATTGTCTTATTGCACTTAGAAAAGCATTTGCAGAACCAGCTAATGCAACAGATGCAAAGATTAATGAATATAGAACATTTGTCACAGATGAATCAAGTGAAGCACCATTAGAAGAACAAGTAGTAACATTAAAAGCAAAATTAGAAGAATTAAAACAAATTGAAGGACAACTTCCACCAATTGAAGAAGCAGAAAAAGCATGTGAAGATGCTAATATTGAAGATAATGAATATACTGATGTATCATTTGATGATCTTCAATTTAATTATGAACAAACAATTTCTATGTTTGAAAAGAAGATTGTTTATATTGAAGCTCAAATTAATGAAGCTTCTAGTGGAGTTACTGCAGAACAAATGCAAGAATTTAAACAAAGCTTTGATGCATTTGATGGAAATCATGATGGAGTTCTTGATAAACTTGAATTTAGATCATGCTTAAGTTCTATGGGATTAATTGATATTGATTTCACAGGAGGAGAAGATGCTCAATATGATGCTATTTATAATAATGTTACAAAAGGAGAAAATGGAGTTTCATTTGATAATTATGTCCAATATATGAAAGAAAAGAATGATGAAAATCCATCACCAGAACAACTTAATGAAATTTTCTCTACAATTGCTGCTGGTAAAGAAATTATTACTGAAGCTGATATGCAAAAAGCTGGTATGAGTGCTGAACAAATTGAATATGTTAAATCTAATCTTCCACAAAAAGATGATGGTTATGATTATGCTGCTTGGGTTAAGACTAATTAATTCATTCAATTCTTTTTTATTATTTTTTTTTTCTTTTAATTTCTTTATTTTATTAATTTTAAACAATATCTTAGAATAATTAAAATTGTTCAACTTCCGCTTTGAGCAATTCGAATAGATTTGATAATTATCTTTTATTCAATACTCTATCTTATTTTTAAGTTAATTTTCATTGCATTTAAACGATACTTATTAAAGGTACATGCAAAAACATTGATTTTTTTAAATGAAAATATAATTAGAAAATTATCGTTTTCTTGAAATGTTGAAGTCATTTCCCGAATAATTAAGAAAATATGAAGCATTAACTAAAATTATTAATGATCGAAACAAAAATAGAACTTGTGGAACCATAAAGAAGAGATAAAACGAAGAACTTGAAATACCATAAAGTTGTGAAATAAAAACATAAATAAAATGAAAAAAAGTAGGAAGATTCCGCAAGAATCAACAAACTTCTAATCAAAAATTACAAAGAGG
>NW_001854120.1:4820-16677 GCF_000209125.1 Entamoeba dispar SAW760
AAAAACACACATTTTTACTTCAATATTTTAGTGTTTTATATAAGTACAATTATGTCTCAAAAGAAAATGATACTAATAATTATAACAAAAATTATTACACTTAATTTACCTCATTTTATAAGTATCGTTTTTATTTCAAATTCAATATAATTTAATAACTGAAAGAAATAGGATAAAAAAGTGTGAAATGTTGGATAAATAATATGCATTATTGTAATAAAAAGAATAAGAATAGCAAAAATATATTAAATAAAGAAGTATTTCAAAAAATGTTTTGTTTAAAAAAAAAGGAAAAAAGAAAAAAGATACAAACAATTAAAATAGTAAAAAGATAATAACAAATACTAAAAAGAACTAAAAAACTAACACTCAAAATACAATCAATTTAAACACTATGAACAATAATTCAAATCAACCAATGAACACATCACCTCAAACGATGGACAATCAATACCAACAACAGTATCAACAATACCCTCAATACCAAAATCAACAAATATTTCAACAAGTCCCTAATCCAATGTCAACTCAACCAAATGGACAATTTTATGAACAACAACCATCTGTTCTTAATCCACAACAAGCACCACAACAAATAGATATGGTTTATATTAAAAATCTTATTGAGCAATATTTACAATATTATTACACATATCAACAAATTATTTTCGAACTAGAAAAAAAAGGTATTTCAAAAGATGCTACCACTGTTGTATTACAAGCTCTTATTTCTCAAAACAAAGACTACTTTACAGCTTATGAAATTCGTGTGAATTTAAACGGTTTGTTTGATTTTCTTAAAATATAGTAAATTTATAGTGAGTTTTATTAATAAATATAGACCAAATCGATAGATTCAATAAATTCATTAGAAGGTATTTCCAAGTCTCAGCTCAACAACAGGTCATCCAACAACAACCCCAACAACAAATCTTAACTCAACCTCAACAACAAATTTTAACTCAACCTCAACCCCCACAAGTCTTACAACAAGGACAACAACAAATTCAACAAACTGGATTACAACTTGGTTCTTCCGATATGTCAGGAGAATTTGCTAATAGTTTTATTTCATCTTTCCAAGGAGACCAATCAATGGGGATGTAATTGAAAGTTTTTTAACACAGCCTCATTCTATTATTGTGTTCTCAATAGGTTTAACTCATAAAACTCTTTAATTGATGACCATTATGACTCAATTACCAAAAGAATTTTAACTTGGCCAAGAGTCCACAACTCCCAATTATTTGTGTTTTATTAATTAGTATCATTGAATATTATAAAGAAAAGAATTTATATTGTTTTTTTTTAAGATTATTAGTTTTGGAGAAACCGTCGCATAGTAGTTTTCAACAAAAGCAAATGTTAAATACTTCTTTGATATAAATTATTATAACCGTTTAATGTTTTATTCAATAAACACTATAACATGTAACAGTCTAATTATTGTTTTGGTATCTTATTTATTTTTACTTAACTATTTAATTATTATAATTTTTATATCTTTTTTTCTCTCCAATTCTATTTTATATTAAGTTGTACTGTTATTTAAAATTGTTAATTATTAAAAACCTTTCACATTTTGTTTATTTTATCTAATATTTATGATAATACAATTATTTTATTTTAATAATAATTTTGTTAGTGTAAATATAATTATTTAGATTTTGTATAACTATGATATTTCTAAGATAATACAACAAATAATAATTTTATCATTTAAAGGAGTATTAAAATAATTGAATTAGATTATGTTTTATCTGTTTCTTGTTATTTTAATTATTTAATTTTATTATTTATTTGTTATTATAATTAATAACTCCAAATAATTAACTTATATCTCTTTTATTCATCTTGGTAAACTTTCCTGACAATAAGTTATTAACTATTCATTATTTTTTACCTAAATTATTATATTAAGAACATTATTCCATATTTATAACTTTATTTGTTTTTATTCTATTCATTTCTATTGTTTTTATTAATATTGGTTACACTATGAATTTGAACATAACAGACTATAAAATACTTTAAGATAAATAAATGTAAATCTTTTTACAATAATAAAGTTTTGCTACTAAATTATATTTATTTTCCTATAGATTTTAAAATAATATTTTATAAAAAGTCTATTTTTTCTTAGACAGAATGTAAAGTATTTATAAAAAAGATGGTAATCATTTTGATGTTTTAAATCTAGTTTCATTGGAACATTTATTCAATCTATTTTCTAACTTTATTGTATAAAGAAATTTACTTTATTTAATTAACTAATCAATTCATTAATTTATAAATAGTAATTAATTTCTATGTAGTTATTTTACTTCAATGAATAAGTATAAATTTATTGTCAACAAAACAAAAGTAAAATAATATATATAATAGTCATATAACAAAACTATCGTATTCTTAAATAACATATTTATTAAAAACTATAATCAACAACAAAATGCCTGAAGAATTAAGATATATTCATAATAAAAAAGGTTTTATTGAATTAAATATCGAACGGAGTAATGGCACCAATTGTAGCTCTTAAAATGTGGTTGTGTTATCTCTAAATTGGCTCTTGATGAAATTAAATCAATTAATGGACACAAATGCCCATTATGTGAAACAGAAGATTAGAATTTATTCTATTAAACCCTCCTCTGGAAGAGATGGAAAAACAAATGGAACTTCATTGTAAACTTTTTGATCAAAAACAAAATAAAACAAAGTCCATTCAAAAGGAAGAAAATAAAATTGCATTAGTAACTCAACCAATTGCTAATACAATTGCTGATCAAGCAAAAGTTAATGTAAATAACCAAGATGATGATGAGATTTATAGATCTATCTTTACATCATCACAAAATTAATTAAATATAGTAAATTTACTATTGAACTATAATTTTTATTTTAATTTTTTATCTTTGTTATTACATTCTATGTTTCCAGAAACAATTAATCCAATTGGTTATTTTATTGGTCTAATTATTTTGTTTATTCTAATTCTCATGCCTCTATATCGTTCATATAAGTCTTCATCACATTCATTAAATGAACCAACAAATGAACATATTCTTTAATTTAATTCTTTTTCTTTTTAATTAATATATTTTTATAAAAAAACTATATATTATAGAAAAATAATAAAATAACAAAAAAACAAAGTAGCAAAAACATAAATTTCATAAATGAGTGTCATCAAGAGTTTCTAACAAGTTTAAGATATGTTTGGTATAAGTAACTTTCTTTAAAATGCTTAAATTGGGTTTGATGAATAATTCTACTATCTTTTCACGTTCTAAACTATCAATTGCTTCAATAATTTTTTGAACAACATAATTAGCGAATTGGTCTTGCATCATTTGTAAAATTCCATTATTTTGGTAAATTTCTTCTAAAATTTGTTGACGTTCATTTGGTGTAGCAAATTTAAAACATTTTTCAATAACATTTGATGAATATTTTCCCATAGACAAACGAACAATATTTCCTTTAATTTGTTGTAAGATATTATGACGATCATTTGGATATCCTCGTTCAAGTACATTTTGAACAACATAATTTCCATATTGATCTTCAGTTAAATCAAGTGAATGTGGTTCAATGACTTGTAATAATTCAGTTACACAATCATAATCAACACTTTCTATTACTCGTTGAACAACTCTACATCCATATGGATGTTTACAACATTCTAAAACAATTCCTTGAAGTGCGTTAACAATATCCATAACCATTTGACGATCTCCTTTTTCAACACATTTTTGAATAACATGATTTCCATTTTGATCTTCAATACATCTTACTAAGGATTTCCTTAATTCTTCAAACAATAATCTTCTATCTTTTACTGATGCATATTCAACAGCCTTTTGAACAACACGACATCCATACATATGTAATGTAAGTCTTAATACATTCCCTTTCATTTTTTGTGGAACAATATGACGTGATTCTGGAATAAATTCTAGTGCTTTTTGTATCACATAATTAGCAAATAAATCAGATGATAACTCTACAATATGATCTTGAAGTGCTCTCCATATTTTTTGTCGTTCAGTTTCATTTCCTTTTTCAATACTTTGTTGAACTGTTCTACTTCCGTTATGTTCTTTACTCATTGAAACATAATCAAGAGCAACATTTTCATTTATTGGATAAATGTATCCAAAGTTTATTGGATAGTTATTTCCATTGTACTGGTAATTAGGTTGATATGGTTGTTGATAACGTGAATATCTATTCATTTGACTCTCTTCTTCTTCTTCATAACTTTCACTATCCTCTTCTCCTTCTTCAGAACTTTCTTCTGTATCTTCACTATCTTCATCACTATCTTCCCCTTCTTCAGAACTTTCATTTGTATTGTCTTCATCACTATCTTCTTCACTTTCATCATCTTCTTCTTCATAACTCTCTTCATTTTCAACTCCTAATTCATTTCGAAGATTAGGACCTGACAAACCCTCTAATATTTTATCTAAATTAAATGGTGTTGTTTTAAATGCTTTCTTTAAAACAGTTTCATATCCTTTTGGAAGGTTCCAGGCAAACAATGGTTTTGGTAATCTCGGATCAGCAGGTTTTTGTTGGAAATAATACTGGTGATATTCAGGATGAGCTCTATACGCTTGTTTTTCTAAATCTTCTAAACTAATTACTTCTCCAGAACTTCCAGTTCTATCCATTTGAGGAGGTGCAGAAGTAGATCTAGACTCATTGAATAATAGCTGTTGAACAATGTCCTTTGATGTGTTGGTCATCCTCCACAACACTTTAATTATATCTTCTTTTCATTATCTTTTTTATTAATCTTTTACTATAATTTTACTTTTAATTTTATTATTTCACTTCTACCTCTTATTTTTTATTGGATATTTATTTTTGTGTTTTTCTTTTTAACTTTTATTGCGTTTTATGTTTTTTCTTTTTTTTTTATTAAATGTTTATATATTATTAATAAAATATAATTTATTTTATTATATATTATAATAAATAGGGTTTTTTCTCTTTCATTACTTGAAGAATTTTCCTTTTAAAAACAAAAATAAAATACGATTATATGACTGAAAACGAAAAACACAAATAAATCATCAAATGATAAAAAGAAATAACGAATCAAAAGGAAGCAACAACGAGTCAATATAGTACTTATTTTTTATCTTTCTTTTCTTTCTTATCCTTTTTACCGAATATTTTAGAAAACATTCCTTTTTTCTTTTCTTTAGCTTGTGGAGCTTCAGAGACAACAGCATCTAACAAACCCATTGAGACCTTTGCAGCTAATTCAAAGATTTCTTTTAATCCACTCTATAAGATTAGTATATCACTTTTATAAGAAAAGACAAATAATATAAATATAAATACTCATTGAGAAATATAGAACAAATAATACTAGTAGAACCACCATTGAAAGGTAACACTAAAAATACAAAAAAAACAAACTTGAGTAATAGCAGAACACTCACAAAATGCTTGTGCTCCTACTTCTTTTGCCATAACTTCAATAGATTCTTTTTTAACTAAATCCTTTCCTTGTTTCTTCAAGACGTCAATAGCATTTGGATTATTTCTAACATCAGATTTAGTGCCTACAATAATAATCTTAGGGTCATCCTTACCACAGTTATCTCTAATTTCTGGTACCCATTTAGTTTTAATTCTTTCAAATGAGTCTTCATCAGCAATTGAAAAACAAATCATGAAACAATCAGTATCAGCATAACTGAGTGGTCTCATTTCATCAAGGTCATCAGATCCAGAAGTATCCCAAAGATTCATTTGAACAGTTTTTTTATCTACTGAAATTGGAGCTGTATAATTATCAAATACTGTTGGTACATATGTGTCTGGGAATGAATTGGTCGTATATGTTAATAATAAACATGTTTTACCAACGTTAGTATCACCAATAACTATTACCTTGATCTCAGCCATTTCTTGTTTGAATTAAAGTTCTCACAGTTTTTCCTTAGTTCTTTTTTTAATTTACTTTACTATATTTTTTACTATTTCTCCCTTCTTATTCTTTTTTTACTTGTTGTATTTTTAATCTTTGTTGTATTTTTAGATCATTTTTACATAACCTTTTTACTCTCTCTTTCATTAAATTTACCTATTTATTTTTTTCTATTTTTAAATTTCTATTTTTACTTTTTATAAGAGGAAAATAACAATTTTTTAATCGTAGAAGATAATGAAAAAAATTATTTATGTTATTTAAATAAAAAAGTATGCTTTAGAAAGTAAGTTAGTTTAATATTCAATATTACTAAAGATTTAATCTGCACAAGGTAAATCCAATTGGGAATTGTTGTACTTTCAAACAAACAATCAATAAATTAAAAAATACTTTAACAGTTGGATTAACTAAAAAAAAACTTTAATAAATTTTTTATTCAAATGTTTTTATTCAATAATTTTAAATAACAATAATAAGAAGTCATTTTAATTAATTATTTCTATTTGAAAAACAAAAGAACTTTATTAATTAATTTAAATTCTAAATGGAATTTAAATTAGAGAATCATCCATTTCTTCATTACACAAACATTTGTGGACAAACATGTATTCAATCTAATAACTATTTATCTGCTCCTCGTTGTATATTATTTTTTACAGGAAACCCTTCATTGTTAGCATTTTATATTGATTTTTGTGAGATGTTACATGAAAAATATCCTGAAGATAGTATTCTTGTTGTTTCATTACACTCTACTCCAATGAACAATGTTTTTCCATCATGGAAAACATCTCTTTTTGAAGTAATAAAAGTTAAATTAAATTTAATTGATTGGGTATTACGAGAATTACCACCAACAACACACTTCTTATTATTAACTCATTCTCTTGGAGCATTTGTTGCTCTTCATACTTTACCTCAACGACCAGAGTTAGAGTGCCGAGTTGATCAAATTATTCATTTATTCCCTGCTATTAGAGATCTTAAACACTCAATAGATTTAACTGTTAGACTCCTTGCAAGAATTACACTTATTTACCCATTAATTTCAATGACAACATATTTACTTAAGTTACTACCTCTCTTCATTTTTACTCTTTTTATTCAAATCGTTTCAACTACTCCTCCTCACCAAGCAAAAATGATGCAACAAGATTTAAATCCTCATCACATAGCTCAAGTTGCATATTTTACTTTAGATGAAGAAGAGATTATTACTGATCATGATAAACAAACTCAAGAATGTCTTTTAAAAACTTCAAATAAAACTACTGTTGTCTTTGGCCAATTTGATAAATACACTCCTTTATGGATTCGTAATGAATTTAAAGAAAGGTATCCTGATGTCCGTGTTATAGAAACTACAATTAAACACGCATTTGTATTAGGAAAATCAAAAGAAATGTTTGATTTTTTAAAGCAAAGTAATGTTCTTCTTTAAGTGATTCATTAAAAATTATCCTCTTTTTATTTATTTTATTAAGTGCTCGATAAATTACTAATTTATTGCTTCCCTAAACTATTTTTTTAAATAAAAAACTCATTCATTTGTAAAATAAAATAAACATGACATCAATAAAACACATTTTGCATCATTTATTGTATTTGACCTTTCTTTTCAAAAAAAAACATATCGACTGAATTAGAGTCTATTTAATTCAAGTATGAAAAAGAGAAAATAAGAAGAAATAAAGAAGACAAAACAAGAAAGAAGTATTTCAAATGTCAGCAAAAATAAAAATGATGATTCAATGAGCTGAGAATAATTTTATGAAAAAAGATTAGGGTTTATTAACAATATTTAAAACAAATAAAGACAAAAGATATTTATCAAAAGTGAATGTTGTTAGAATATTTAGGTACCATCAACTCTAAAAAAATTATTCTTGCTAGTCAATCACCAAGAAGAAAGATCATTTTAGAACAAATGGGATTAAAATTTGAAATCCATGCAAGCAAATTTGAAGAAAATTTAGATAAAAAATTATTTAAAGGACCTGTTGATTATGTCAAAGCAAATGCAGAAGGAAAAACAATGGATGTTGCTTCTAGATATCCAGATGCTGATTTGATTATTGGGTGTGACACTGTTGTATTATTTAATAATGAAATTCTTGAGAAACCAAAAAATGCAGAAGATGCATCGAGAGTTTGTTATTATTCTAATTTTAAAATGATTGTAAGATCATAAAATAATCTTATTATCATTTTCAGATGATAATAAGATTTTTTTATAATCTTTAGATATCCTTTTTATTTAAAAGGGTATAAATTATTGAAAACAATGTTTTTCTAATACCTCTTAGATTCTTCATAAATTAAGTGGAAATACTCATGAAGTTATTTCTGTTGTTTGTCTTGTTTATCCAAAAATTCAAATTGATGGAAAACCATTGACTCAAATTTTTGACGAACATACTAAAGTACAATTTTGTCACATGACCGATGCTTTTATTAATAAATATATAGAATGTGGCTATTGTTATGACAAAGCTGGTGCTTATGGTATTCAAGATAATGCCGGACCCACTTTTATTTCAAGAATTGATGGATGTTATTGGAATGTCGTAGGATTCCCTTCATTTAGATTCTGTGAACATCTTATTGAAATTGTCAAAAAATATTGGAATTAATAATTTAATTAAAAACATTATTTATTTTTTAATTAATAATTTTTATAAAAATTTAAAAAATAAGAAAAATTTTATTTAAATAATGACTTAATTTGAATATTCTTTCAATAATAACATTGTTTTACGAGGAAGTGAAAGGTCAAATAAATTTGTAATATTTAAATTAATGCATGACGTGACTGATAATTCAAATAAAGATTCAGGCATTTCTATATTAAAAAGATTTGACATTCTTTCTAACTTACATTTTTTTATTTGTGACTCTTTCAGCCCATCAATCTCAAACTTAGATTTAAGTTGTGACGAAACATTTGAAAGGACAAACGAATGAAGTCGTTGGGGGATAATAATTTTACTGAGTAAAGGAATGTTATGTAAAGAAAGAAATTTTAAATTGTTGTGTTGAGATAAGTCAAGTTGTTCTAATGACTTACAATTTGTTAGTTCTATAGTTTCTAGTGTAAGTGGAAGTTTGACTGTTGAATAAAATAATGAATGAAGAATTGACAAATAAATAAGAGGTTGTTCAAATATGTTTGATACAACATAGTCAAGTGATGATATAGATATATGGGTAAGAGAAGACGGTACATTAATTTTTGTTAACTTTGAGAACCTGAATTCAATGTTTATTGAAGAAAGTGAATCACAATCGCTCAAATCAATTATGTGTGGTATTTGAGTGTGAATTTGAGGGGCATTTACCATTGGAAGTACTTGAGGGATTAGATAATCGTACATTGCTATTGCGTTTGGTTGATTGTAAAATGGGTTAAATTGGTTAATTGGGTTTGGTAGTTGATAAAGTGTTTTTAATGCTAACGATGTAATTGAACCATTTTTAATAAAACTTTTAATAGTGTTAAGACTTGAATTAGACAGCTCATCTACATAAACTTTAAATGGACTAAAGTCTATAAGAATATTTGATGGTATTGGGTCTTGAGTTAATTCAATATATTTATGAACAAAACATATAAAGTTTTTTTCATTGAGCAATAATTGGTACGCATTACAAAATTCTTTAACATTGTTAATTGTATCAATTTCTATTACTACTCGGCACTTTTTACACATTTCTTTTAAAGACAATATTAATTCATTTGAGAATTTAACGCTATTCATAGGTTTATAAGGGTTAAGATTAACAAAGTTATGAAATTTCATAACACCTACATTTTCTAAATTTTTAATAACTACAAGTTCTATTGATGGAATAGTTTGAACTGCTGAAGAAATTAGTGAAATGTCTTTAACTTGAATTTGTTGAGAAAAGATTATTAACTTTTTTAAGTTAGTGAAGTGTGTCAGTGATAATACTAACTGATGATTTGTAATAATAAGTTGAATAATTTGAGATGAATGGTTTGTTATCAAATTTTTTTCTTTTGTTTTAGATTGTTTATAATGAAATCCAGAAAGTGTTGGGCAAGTGAATGATATAAGTAACTTTTCATTAAATAAATCATAGGGGAAATTAAATATTTGGTGAAATGGAATGTATAACATTTTAATTTGTGTGAAATGATTTGCAACAAATTTATAGTCATCAACATTGTACAATTCAAGGGTTTGTTCTATAATTTGTGTGCATTTATGATTGATAATTGTAACACACTTAATCTCTTTAATTGGTAAATATTTGAAGACAATTTTAAGAAATAATTGTTCCAATTGCATTTAGAAGATACCTCAAAAATACAATCTCAGTTTTTCTTTCTTTAAATTTTTAAAATTTTCTCAAAGAAAAAATAAGAACATAAAGAATTGAATCATATTCTATTTCATTCCAAGTAAATAAAAAATGAAAATTAATTTCGATGTAGTATTTGAATCTTTGTCGTATTTTAAAATGATTTTTTTTAATTATTCTAATGTTTAGAATTTGGTTTAAGAATTTGTTTATACAATAGAAGTTGTGTTAACTCTATATTATTATTTGAATTAATGTTTACTTCATTTATTTTATTTCTCTTATTATTATTCTATTTCTACAACTCAAGAATGTCATGAAAATAATATAGAAATAATTATATACAAACAAATAGATTTAGAAGATATTATCAATATTATAACTATAATCATTATCAACAAAATAATAGCCATAATTACTTTAATAATAATTATCATATTTATAAATATCATAGTACATTCACAAATAATCATATTTATAATAAAAAGAAAAGTAATTATTATAATCACAAATACCATAATTCAGGTGAAAGGTTTAATCAATATTATTATAAGAATAAACAAAGTAAAAGAAATAGAAATAAAATATATTACAAGAAAGACAATGAAGGAGAAACAAAAGAAAACAAGAAATAATCCAAGAACGGAGAAGAGATTTGAATAAATAGAATGTAATGAAAGAGAAACGAAGTAAGATAGAAGAAGGACAAGAAGAAATACATATTGAAATTGAAGAAAAGAAGAAACAGTACAAGAAATAATACAAGAATAAGAAATAATAGAAAGATATGAGAGAGAACAAAATCAGATAGAATATAAAAGAGAAATAAAAGAAAGGAGAGAATGTCAATATAGAAGAAATAATGAAAAAAGAACAAATGATCAAACAGAACTAGATGAAAATAAGATAAAAAGTTATTATTGTTATTGATTAAATATAATAAATATTAAAATGAAAATTAGATATTATAGAAATTAAAGAGATAATAAAAGAAAGAAGAATAAAGATAAATAAAGAAGAATATATAGAAATGAATAAAAGAGAAGATGAATAGATGAAAGAAACAAGAAAAAGATAATATAAATAATAATAAATATAATGAATAATTATATTTCAAATCAATTAAATAAACAAAAATAAATAATAATAAACAACATAAAAGATGAAATAAATAATAATAAAAAATAATACAAGAAAATAAATAAAAAGAAATAAAATAACATATATTAATTATTATTTTAAAAAACATATGATGAAATAATTAAATATATGAATGAAGAATGGAAGTATGAATGTGAAAATATAGAAGATATCAAAAAAGAAATATATAAAATAACATATTGTATTTCTAAATATCAATAAAATAATTTTAAAAATATCGAAATGATAAAATTAATAATCTAAGAAGAAGAACAAATAAATTAAAATAATTAATAAATAACAAGAATTACAATAGAATTAAAATAATAAAGAGAAATAAATAATATAATGATGATTATATTATTAATAAAACAAAAAATAAACAACTACAATATTTAATTAATATGAAGAAGAATAGAATAGATATTAATAAAGAAG
>NW_001854119.1:0-1145 GCF_000209125.1 Entamoeba dispar SAW760
TACTAGGTATCCAATATCGTTCTGTGGATCCTCCAAAAAATAAAGTTTTATCAGAAATGGTGAGGTTGTAGCAGAGATATTAATTCAACAAATTTGTTGAAAAAAGGTGCACTTTTTATGATTTTAATATAAAGTACTATATATCAATTATCTTCAAAAGCACTCTGCAAAAAGATAAAAATTATTAATTGTGATCGTCATGTATTTGAGATATTAATTTATTCTATTTTTATCTAAACCAAATGAAAGAAGTTAAATGTCGTCAATTCTAATAAAAAGTACTAAGTATTAATCACATTAATATGCACTCTACAAAAAGATAAAAATTATTAATTCTGGTCGCTTTCTATCTGAGATAATTTTTGACATGTTTCTGTCTAAATTAGACGAAAGAAGTTAAATGCGTCTGATTTTAATAAAAAGTACTAGGTATCTAGTAACTTTATATGGAACCTCCAAAAAATAAAGTTTTATCAGAAATGGTGAGGTTGTAGATGAGATACAAGTTCAACAATTTTATTGAAAAAAGGTGCACTTTTTTGATTTTAATAAAAAGTACTAGGTATCTATTACCTTACATCATGCACTTAAAAAATGCAGTTGTTATTAATTCTTGACGCAGTACATTTGAGATATTAATAATTATTAAAATAATAGTGTTCTATTTATAGATTATTTTTTGTTATTCATTGTAGAAATAACATTTTTTAAATCAAGATTTTATGAAGTATAAGTTATTTATTTTTAAATCAACATTTTTCAAAAAATCTTTTCTATTAAAAAACTATATTATTTTATTATTTAAACTATTTCAATTCAAACGTTAAAAAGATGAATAAAATCGTTCAATTTATCATTACAACATCATTAAATAAAGAGTTGTTTAGAATTCAATTCTGAACAACTTTTACCTTATAAATTTTTATACTTTCGTTGACATTTTTTGAGATATTAATATAAAAAAATAATGATTAATATTAAAAAGAAATACATAATGAAGATAAAATAAAATAAATAAATCATGAATAATAACTAATACAGATTAAGATAATTGTTAAACAGAATTTAATTTAAAGAATGAGATATAAAGATATTAAATAATTTTTTAATAGTCTTTAATAAAAATAATCATTCATATCTCAAAA
>NW_001854118.1:0-2056 GCF_000209125.1 Entamoeba dispar SAW760
TATTGTATTTTAATTTTATTGTTTATGTTTTGTTTATGAAATAACTGTTGAATGATATTTCAAAAAGAATAGATTATAACATTCAAAATTTAACCACAAATTAGTTTAATATGTAAATTATGTAATATGAAAGTATGTATCATTTGAACTATCATAATAAAGGCAATATTTTTTAAATAACCATATAAATGAATTATAATTATATAAATGATATTTGTAATATTTTAATTAAATAATTATAACTGAATAGAACCGAGTGAGATTGTGATATTGTACGATTTTAATATTAAAAATACATATTATTCATATAAGATAATAGAATAAACATTATTATAAATTGATTTATCAGTTATTTAATATAATATTCATTTTGTAACAATAATAAATATGGTAAAGAATAGAAAAAAAAAATAATAAATTAATAGAATTACATTTATTCTTCACTCATTATCTTCATTTAAACAGTTATCAAGTTCATTTGAATTGATTGAACATTTCATTATTCTAACAATTATATAATGATGTTTTCTAAAAAAAAATTAGAAAAGAAAATAATATCATATTAACAAGAATATCAATTTGAAATATAGAGAATGTACATGATAATTCACTTGTTATTAAATTAATTAAGATACATCATTTTCAAAATATAATAAATCAAAATGATTTAAAATTTATTTATGCGAGAGGAATATTAATAATCAAAAATTAAATGAATTTATTCATTATATATGTATATTCATATTGTAAATAATCTAAATTCATATAGTAATATAAAAAACAAAAATAACTATTTGTAGTGATGATATAGTATTAGTAAATATAATGATTGTATAAATTATAAATATAATGAATAATAAAGAGAAAAATTATAGAGTGAAATAAATATAATGATAAATAAAAATCAATCATTATAACGTCAAATTTAAATTATTAAAGGAATAAATGAACATTTTACTAATAATTTAATTAAAAATAAAACTTGATATTTAAGATTAATTTTATAAACAACATAATCAACACAATAAAAATAAAGAATAAGTTGTTCTATTTGAACAAACAATATCAATACATTTCATAACTATAAAAATCTTGAGGACAATTCAACTAATTTTTTAATTAGTAATAAATATTATGCTTCTTTTTGTAAAAAGAAATTTAAAAACCCATTTATTATAGCAATTATCATTACTAAAGAAATCAATGAGCTTAAATCATTTGAATTTAGTCATTGTGTTGGATTAAGGAAAGTGGAAATACCAAGTTCAGTTAGTAAAATTGAAAAGTATTGTTTCAAGGATTGTAAGAAATTAGAGTTAATTGGATTACATGAAGGTATTGAATATGAAAAAGGATGTTTTGAAGGGTGTGAAAAATTAAGAGAAGTGATAGAAATGGACAGTTCGTTGTTTGAGAAAATAGCAAAGTGAAAGAAGATTTTTATAAATTGAGTTTTTGAATAAATTTGAACTGATTTTCAGAAAATAAGAAACAAGATGAGTGAAAGACTTTCATCATTTGATCCAATCATCCCATCAAAACCTTTAATCCTCATTTTAGGATCAATGCCAGGTACTGAATCACTCAAAAAACAACAATATTATGGACATCCACAAAATTGTTTCTGGTCAATTATTTCATCAATAAAATCAATGGGGAGTGTTCCACCACGATATGAACAAAGAATTGAACTAATAAAATCATGTCAAATTGCATTATGGGATGTGTGTTGTCAATGTGAACGAAAAGGTAGTTTAGATAGTGATATAAAAGAGGTAAAACCAAATAAAATAAACAAATTATTACTTGAACATCCAACAATTAAAACAGTTCTTTTCAATGGTCAAGGACCTTCAAAACTTTATCATAAATTCTTTAAAGAATTACCTAATATTAAATATGTCATAATGCCAGGTACAAGTCCTGCAAATGCACGTACTAAAAAACAAACTAAAATTGAAATATGGAAAAAACAAATGTTTGTAATATCAATTTCAAATAAACAAAACACATTAACCAATAAATAGACTTCCCTTAATTCAAAAGAAGAATAATA
>NW_001854117.1:0-2705 GCF_000209125.1 Entamoeba dispar SAW760
ATTATTATTCTCATATTTAATTATCTATTTTTAAATAATTATTAATATATTTCATTTAAATACATTGTTTATTGATAATGAAAGAAATATAAATGAATTTAAAATAATATAAAGAAATAGTATTAAATAATAGATATATCATGATTATATAAATAATAAGAAATGAATAATTGATTGAATTTAATACACTCTATTTTATTATAGAGAATATTTCTAATACATGAGAATTTGAATAATTATATTATAATACATTATCAGAAATGAAATATAAAATATCAGATATTTCATAATTATAATAATAAATGATTATAATATCATATTTAAATATTGTAATTAATAAATGTAATATTCTTATTGATAATATTATATTGATTATTTATGAATAATGTTATTCTTTATTTTATTTGTAATTACTTATTACAAATTCAAATACATTGTTTTATCATATTTTTCATTTAATTTGATTATATTCATTAATAACAATCTTCTTATAAATCATTTTCTTCTTTATTTATTTATTTTGATTCTCTTTTATTATTTCTATCATTTATTTTATTTTTTATTTGTTTTAATCTTTATTTTGATATTCATTATACATCGTTTGTATTTTATTATGATATTTATTTATATTATTATAATGTTATTTGTTTCTATTTAAATCATTGTTGAAAATACTTATGATGATGAAACAATGAAATAATTCATTATAATTGTTATAAATAGTATGGTCAGTAATCTGATAATTAATTTATTTCTATCAATACGAATATAATTATTTTACTCATTCTTCTATCATTACCATTTCTTGTTTGCTATGAATTGTTCATTCTTTTATTATAACAAGTATTGAATATGTAATTATATTTGTTGTATTAATCATTTTTAATTTCATTGGTTAATTCTTTTATTTGAATTTACTTCTTATTCATCTTTTTTCATCTCTCATTTTATTAAAGTTATTGTTCTCATCATTCTTAATGTTGTATGAGTATATTTTCATAATTACATTTATACAACTGATATAATGACTATTAATAACATCATTCATATCACTTCATTTGTTGTTTAATATAATTATTCAATTTACTATATTTAATTTGATGAATTCATTGAAATTTAATTATTCATTAACTGTGTTAAGAATATATTCTCTTGATATTGATATTCTCTTCATTTAATATAAATATATAATATCAATTCATGTTGATTTCAAATTATTTATTTTCATCATAATTATATTTAAATCATCTAATATGATGATAGTATTATCATAATTTCTATATATTTCATTCTAAATTATGATTTAATTTATTTTCATTTCTTTAACTTAAATGATGATAATATTAAGATATTCATCATCAATATTAGTAGAGTTATTTTTTATGATAATATTTTTTATTATTGGGTTACACTCTACTTTCCCTTCTATGATGGAGTTCACTTTCATTTTAATATATATTTTAGTTGATTATTCTATGTGACTTTTTAATATTATTAATGTATTCTTTCTCATTATTTACATTATTATTTATTACTTTTATTATATTTTCTATTTATTCATTTCTTAATTTCTTATTTAATTTCTTATTTAACAAATTAATTGCAAATCAATACAACACATCAATTAAAATTCTATTTGTTTGATTTGTTGTGTTTTCTTCTCTTCTTGATTGTTTATCATTTCTTGTTTTTTGATATTCAATGTTTTGTTCTTTTATTTCTAATATTATTTTTCATAGTTGTAGTTTGGTTCATTTGTATTGTCCCAGATGATGATGTTCTCAATATTTGTTGTGTATTTATCACTAGTGTCATTGTTTTCTTTCTCTATTTCTGGGATAAAAAATAAATAATAAATTGATGATGATTTAATATTATTTGATTTTGTTCTTCATTTTCTTTTTGTGTATTGTCTAATTCTTTTCTTGTTTTTTCTGCAATCTCATAGTTTTCAATCACACTTTTTTGATATTCATTGATATGTTTTTCTTTATCTCTTATATTCTTCTTCATCACATCATCATTCTTCATTTTATCATTATTCAAATTCTCATAACTAGCTTGGAGAATGAAGATGATTCATCTTTACTTTATATTTTGTGTTATTTCTACATTCTATTTCTTTTATTTAATTTATAATGAATTATTTTATTATTTTAATTTATAGTTTTCTTATTTCATTATATGTTGTTTAAATATTGTTTATTTGTGTTTGAATCTTTTTTATTTCTTCTTCAAACTCTTTCCTGACTGTTTCTCGTGCTTTTTGAATTATTTCATTTGAAATAGTTCGTTCTTCTTCTTTCTTTTTTGTTTGAAATTATTTAATAATTTCTTCTATTTCTTTAATTTTATTTTGAAGTGTGTTAATTTCTTATTTGTTGCTTTCTTCTTCCTTTTTCTCTTCTTTCTCTTGTGTTTTCCTTTTATTTTCTTTTTCATTTATTATTCTTGCATATTTACATCTATCATTCATTTCTTTAATTCGATTTTTGTTTTTGATTTCTTCTTCGATTGTTTTAATATCATCACTTGTCCAATCTTTTGTTTTATCTTTGATTTCTTCTTTGTTTTTCTCTAGTGTTTTCTTCTTTCTTATTGAATATAATTCTTGGAGAATATTATACAATTTCTTTACCTTCATACTTTTTAAGTATTTCTGAATATTCTCCTTTTTCTCATTTTCTTGTTATTCTTTTAATTTT